>NC_041221.1:75749255-75769938 GCF_002837175.3 Physeter macrocephalus | reverse complement strand
CCGTGTCCCCTGCATCAGCAGGCGGACTCTCAACCACTGCACCACCAGGGAAGCCCCCAACTCATTAGTTTTTCCATCTCACTATTTTGTCCCGTTATCCTTCCATCTCATCAACAGCTAAATCCTCTCTGTAACCTCTCCATTTCAACAGTCATCACTATCACTTTTACAACTTTTGTGTGTGCTCTTACAACATCATCCTAAATAGTCACAGACTGTAAATAAAAAGGCAGAATGGCAAATAAACATGAACATAGTTCCATGCTTAGAGCTGTGCCTGACCCATAATACTTGCCGAATTAATATTTGATGAATGAATAAAAGGGAAAGACAGAATATTGGGGGAAATTAAAGTTAAGAAGGATGTACACACATGAAAGGATGCTCAACATCACTAATTATTAGAGAAATGCAAATCAAAACTACCTAGGACAGGAATAAAGACGCAGACGTAGAGAATGGATTTGAGGACACTGGAAGAGGGAAGGGTAAGCTGGGACGAAGTGAGAGAGTGGCATGGACATATATACACTACCAAATGTAGGGTAGATAGCTAGTGGGAAGCAGCCGCATAGCACAGGGAGATCAGCTTGGTGTTTTGTGACCACCTAGAGGGGTGGGATAGGAAGGGTGGGAGGGAGACGCGAGAGGGAGGGGATATGGGGATATATGTATATGTATTGCTGATTCACTTTGTTATAAAGTAGAAACTAACACACCATTGTAGAGCAATTATACTCCAATAAAGATGTTAGGGCTTCCCTGGTGGCGCAGCGGTTGCGCGTCCGCCTGCCGATGCAGGGGAACTGGGTTCGCGCCCCGGTCTGGGAGGATCCCACATGCCGCGGAGCGGCTGGGCCCGTGAGCCATGGCCGCTGAGCCTGCGTGTCCGGAGCCTGTCCTCCGCAACGGGAAAGGCCGCAGCAGAGGGAGGCCCGCATACCACACACACAAAAAAAGATGTTAAAAAAAAAAAAAGAAGGATGTACGATAAAGATAAGCACCTTAGAAAGCACAGTAATAGAATCATTAACTTTAGAGCTGACAGATTATAATTCATTGGAGGAGAAAATTGATTTACACAAATTTGGTGTACATGCAACACTTTAGGATCACAGTAATTACAAACAATGGTTTGCATAAAACCGTTTGAAATCGGGAACCCATTTCTGTATTGCAGAATCTGAAATATTCCTCATTTAAAGGGTTATTTGTTTCCTACTGCATTCATTCTCACATATACATATAGAAGGTTCACATAGATGTCATTCGGTTGCTCATTCTGTCTCAGTCTATTGAGAATTCTCCTGCTAAACCTGGGGAAGATGTTCTCCTGACTTAACTCCTAAAGCTTTTCTTTAAAAATTTTAAAAAATTGTCTTTATTTTTTTTTAGAGCAGTTTTAGGTTCACAGCAAAATTGAGAGGCATGTACAGAGATTTCCCATATACTACCTGCCCTACACATGCATAGCCTCCTCCATTATCAACATGCCCACCAGAGTGGTACATTTGTTACAGTTGATGAACCTACACTGACACATCATCATCACCCCAGGTCCATAGTTTTCATAAGGGTTCACTTTGGTGTTGTACACTCCGTGGGTTTAGACAAACATATAATGACATATATCCATCATTATAGTATCATACAGAGTATTTTCACTGACTTAAAAATCTTCTGTGGTATGCCTATTCATCCCTCCCCCCTCCAACCCCAGGCAACCACTGATTTTTTTTTTTTACTGTCTCTATAGTTTTGCCTTTTTCTACAATGTCATATGTTTGGAATCATCCAGTATGCAGCCTTTTGAGATTGGCTTCTTTCATTTAGTAACATGCATGTATGTTTCCTCCATGTCTTTCCATGGCTTGATAGCTTATTTCTTTTTAGCACTGACTAATATTCCATTATCTGGATGTAACACAGCTTATTTATTCACCTACTGAAGGACATCTTGGTTGCTTCCAAGTTGTGGCAGTTATGAGTAAAGCTGCTATAAACATCCAGGTGTAGGTTATTGTGTGGACATAAGTTTTCAACTCCTTTGGGTAAATACCAAGGAGCACAACTGCTGGATCATAGGAAAAGAGTATGTTCAGTTTTGCAGGAAACTGCCAAATTGTCTTCCAAAGTGGCTGTACCCGTTGACATTCCCACCAGCAGTGGATGAGAGTTCCTGTTGCTCCACATCCTCACCAGCATTTGGTGTTGTCAGTGTTCAGGATTTTGGCCATTCTAATGGGACTGTAGTGGTTTCACATTGTCATCTTAATTTGCATTTCCCTGATGACATATGATGTGTTCATTTACTTTTTTAGGCTAGGAAGGTGCTCACCAGATGGGATCTCTTCCCCCCTGCTCCATACCGCCCCCCACCGCCAATCTGCCCTCTCCTAAATCAGAAGTGTGATTAGGAATCCTGTACAGCATGCTCTCTATCCTTTTAGAACGTACTGCACATCCCTTGCATGGTGGAGAACAAGCATGCCACATTATTCTTTTAAAACAAGCAATCTTACAATGCTTTGTCGTGTAAAATATAAACATGAGGATTGTCCCAGTGTGTTGAGCCCACAAAGCATATCTGAAGAAGCGGCTGCGATAAATTGTTTTAGTTCGACAGGTTAATCCCTATTTCCCAGGGAGAACAGAGCTATTCTAAACAGGATATATCCTTTTTCTTTTCATTTCTACACAGTCCCAAAACTCAGCAAAGTTCTCTGTTTGGGTAGTGTTTGTGCTGTGACACAAATGCACAAAAGGCAGGAAATTCACCATCAACGTGGGTGATGCCTTCTCTCTTCTCAGTTGACATGTGTTTTTCCAGGGGTGAGAATCCAGGACGGTGCCCATGTTACCTCTGAACATCCTTCCCCAGGCAGCCGGGCTCGGGAGACTGTGCTATTTAAATTTAAATACATGTCCTGTGCACCGAGTGTTGATGCTGGCGGTGCCTTTGGGTACAGCCATTTCCCCACCAGCCTGTCAAAAACCAGGGCAAAGCCTTTCAAAAGGGCCGAGTGGAGCTTTTGGAAATGCAAATGTGTGTATGGGCTTGGGACCAAGGATGGCTTATAATTAACCATCTTTTGTGTATTGCTCATTATGAGGGTCCACTCAATAAAAAACACATTGCCTCTTCTTTGTCAGTGACAGATACTCTTATCAGAAACAAGGCTCTTGTTGTGCTAGTTTCTCTCTGATGGGAGGGCAAAAGGATTGCTGTGCAGGGCGCTGGTGGGGATGAGGGCGAGGGAAATGGGGCTGAGGAGGGCTTCGTCTTAAACACGGTTTAAAAACTAGCATATTTGCTGGAATAATGCTTAAACAGTTTCACTTAATACTGCAATTTGAGGTCCAGTGTAAGCGTGGATACCTCTCTGAGGTCTGGAGTTTTTTTTTTTTTTTTTTTTTTTTTTTGCGGTACGCGGGCCCCTCACGGTTGTGGCCTCTCCCGTTGCGGAGCACAGGCTCCGGACGCGCAGGCTCAGCGGCCATGGCTCACGGGCCCAACCGCTCCGCGGCATGTGGGATCTTCCCGGACCGGGGCACGAACCCATGTCCCCTGCATCGGCAGGCGGACTCTCAACCACTGCGCCACCAGGGAAGCCCTGGAGTTTTTAAGGGGTGAACTTGCCAACCTTTAGAAGAGACTAAGTACCCATCACCTGCTTTGTCGATGGTAGGCTTTTTAGAAATAGCAGAAGAAACACATTTCTTTCCATGGGCTTTCCATGGACTTATCCTCTTTTATCTTAAATTTACTATCCTCCATCAACATTCAAGAAACAATTGAGAAAACACTAAGGAGGAATTCCTGGGCTCAAAGAGACCTTGTCTCTTCTAAAATAATGGCTGAAGAGCAAGATTCTTCCCTGTTGGGCATCTGTGGTGGGGAGGGGGTCATGTTTTGCAGGTGCCTTATGAGCAGCGGCAACTGGGAGATGCTAGTTTTTCCTGGTGGCTAAGTTTTAGGGGAGTTGGACAAGTAAAGGTCTCTGAACAGGTTGCAAAAGAGACATGAATGTTTTACTCTTCTGGATTAAAAATAATTCTGGAAGCTTCCTTTTACTGAACATTGACGCTCTCTGAAATGGGTTAGTTATAAGGGCCCTTTAGTGTGCTGAGCAGTCCGCCGAATTTTCATTTATAATCAAACCTACCTACCTGGATGACATGGTCTAGCTACTTTTTATTCCTTGTGCGTCAGTGTCCAGATCTGTAAAATGGACATACGAATAGTGTCTACCTCATGGAGTTGTGAGGATTAGATAAGTTAATGGCTACAAAATGTGTGGCATCTGTAGGGTACAAAGTGGACATTGTGTGTTAGCCTTCCTCCTTCCTGCTCCTCCTTATTTATCTGCCCCACCCTTTCCCACCTCTAGGCAACTCTTGTCACCAGACCCTTGGGGACACGAGTGATCTGCCAGCCTCAAAGATTCTCATAATTTTCCAAAGGAGAAAAAAAAATTCCCTTGAAAATTGGATAACCAAAAGAACTTAATATGGAACCTTTCTCTCTGGGCTTGCTGCGTTCTTCTCTTCAAGCCCTCCGCACAATCTCTGAGCCTAGCGCTAGGTTTCCCTGCTTCTGCCTGAGGACAGCCTGGCCCAGGGAGGCAGGTGAGGGAGGTGGGGCACCGGGCGGGGCCCTGGGCCTGACTCAGCTTCACTCTGGCCAAGCTCTGCAGAGCTGGGCTGGTCAGTCCACCTCCGGGACTCTGTGCCCTTTGCTGCCAAGGAGGGGTTTGCATCCACTGATGATGGGAAACTTCCTCTGGGCTCAGGATGGGCAGGGCAGTGCCCACCCAGTGTCAGAGATCTGGGCTAGAGGTGTATTTTGGCAGCATGGTTGCCTGTGTTTAGGACGGGAGCTTCGTCTGCCCCAGGGTTGTAGCCCTCATCAGCGCCGGGGACCTGGGGGACTGTGGGCTGCTGCCCAACTCTGTCCCTTCCCCACCCCGACTCCTTGGAACTTTCCCCACGTGAACAAAGTCAGAGGTATCCGATAGAGGAGCCTGTCCTACAGTGAGCAAGGCTGCAAGGCCCTGAGGGATTGTGAGGGGGTCCCCTCTGCTTGGGGAGCAGGCTTGGTTGTGGAGGGCATTGCTGAAGGAGGTGGTTCGTTAGCTCCCCTTTTACCAGGTTAATGATTTTATCGTCACAGGGCCGGGTGATGGCAGGGAGGCCTCCCGGAGTCCCCACTCATCAACCCTTCTGATGGGCTCCAGGAGCTGCAAACAGGAAGAGAGCTCGTGAGGGCTCCCTGCATCAGAACATACTAGGAGATGACTGCACAGTCCACGAAGATGTCTGGCCCTAAATAAATATATCCTCTTATTACTTTCTTAAAGCTTCATTCTCCTCGTTTGTAAAATGGGCGTAATTACAGCACCTACCTTATAAGGATATTATTTTGTTTTAGTAAGTCAATAATACATGTAGAGTGCTTATCACAGTGTCTGGCACAATTAATTCAATAGATGTCAACATCAGTCCTGAATACAATGCAATGCATTGCACAGAAGCGTTAGGACGCTTTTGTAAAATGTTCAACTATGTACTAAAACCTTGAAACTCCCCCTGGTCCTATTGTTCACCTAAATTTAAAGTAGAAACAAAACAAAACATTTTGATACCCTTAAAATATCCATCTGCCACTGGAGAATAAGAATTCTCAGTAGAAGTTGAAGAGGTAAAACCAAATCAGATCTAAACCAGATACAGCTGCTAATATTTCTCCAGGCTTCAGTGATGCCTCTGGGACTGGGTTGTCTGCTCACCTCTTGTCATTTGGAACCTGGGATGGACACTGGGGTTCCTGCACTCACCCCAGATTCTGTGGCCAGGAGTAGCCAGGAAACCGTGGTGTGAGAATTCCCACTGGCTCTTTCACCGCTGTAGGGCACTGGGGTGGTGCGTACAAATCCCTCAGCCGGATAGCTGGGTTTAGGGCTGGGTGGTTGTGCTTTAAAGAGCCAGGTCATTCGGAAGGAATGTGAGAAGTGCATCTTTGGGGACAGAGATTAAAGAGTGGGAAAGTAGATAAGTGATCTGCTATCTCTCAACTAATGGCTAGAAGTTAACATTTCACTAACTCCAGCAGAGAGGCTGATGACCAGGCTAGACACACAGTTTTACTTAGGAGAAAAGACAGTGGCAGCTGGGGGAAGAGAATTTATCATCACTGCAAACAGAGCCCCTCAGTACACACCAGCTGTTTTTATAAACAACTAGTCTGTCATTCTTACAACAGACACTGTGATATTACATCCTCTACGTGAGAATGAGTACTAAACGTCAATGTAATGACATTTTTCAGTGTCCTTCAATCTATTGAGGGCCCGTTGTATGATGGAAACTGTACTAAAGCCTGCAGGAGATGGAAAGAAGAACCCGGAGTGATCCCCTGGCCCCCAGGGATTTACCATATAGTAAAACATGTATAGGAGTGTTTCTCAAAGAGCCATCCTCAGAATCACAGGTGTCTTACAAAAGAAGATTCCCAGATCCAAAGCAGATGGGACCCAGGAATCTGCATGTAAAGCAAGTCCATTCCTGGATAATTCTGATATACACTTTGAGTAGCATTGGTCTGGAGTAAAAGTTGGCTCTAAGCTGGGGTATAAAGCCTTCGTTTCTGTGTCTGTATAGCCACTTGGAGGGAAGTGTCAAGAGATATTGAAAGAAGTGTGCAGCCTAGAGGCCTCAAGATGGGAAATGCGTGGCAGCTGTGTTTAAAAAGTAGAGGAATCAGCTTTGAGTGGCAAAAATGGGGTAGCGTGATCTTTGCGGCAACCAGAGGAATCAAGGAATAGAATCCCAATGTTTATGGAAGGCCTCGTTGAGTTACTGATGTATCCATCATCAGGGCTTAGTCCTCATGCTTTTTAGCATGCTGGCAGCTCAGGAGGGAAATCCACAGCTTTGCTTCTCCGCAAATTTTATCCATGGATGTTTTGGGAATTAAAGCATACCAGGAAATAGACTTAATAGGCTTAATTCGCATGTGTCCATCTTTTTGTGGATGGGTTGGCTAGACTGGATATCTATTGGATAGAGTAGGTACTGACTCCTGGCTGGTTTGGGGTGCTCCTGGTTGTGACACTGAAGTCTTACCCCTGGGGGAGGAAGCTGAAAAAGTCTGAAAGTTGGAAAGGAGAATTTGTAGAGGGAGGGCCAGCGAGTAGGAAAGAGAGACCAGTGTATTGGGATGAGGGCGTTCAGGGAAGACCAGCAGTTGCTCTAGTCACCTGCAGTGCCCCTGGGGGAGTTTGTGATGGAGCCAACCTGGGCTCAAGAGGCCAAGCAGGAGCTGCAGGAGTGTAAAACCGAGAAGAAAGGGCCTTGCTTTCTGTGGGCAGGAAGCGCAGAGAAAGGCTCAGCTTAGGCCTGGCGTTGAAGTAGAACTTACCACCCCAGGTGGTCCCCTGGGTGGAGGTGCACAGGGAAGACGCAGAAGGAAGCTGGTTAATGCTGGAAACCTGAATCCAGCTAACTGAATTGTGGCGGACAGCATCTTTTGGCTTAGCTAATGACCTTGACCCTGAGGCACTTTTCCACTGCACTAAAAAACGTCCTATGCGTTTTACATGACTAGTGATGGGATGGAGGAGAAATAGAGTCCCAGAATGGGGGGAGGGGTAGACAGGGGTAGAAGTCTTTGAACAAACTCTTTCTGGATTCTCTAGGTAGTAATGGGCCAGGGGCTGAGGAATCAACACAAGCACGTGGTAGGGGGGCACTTTGGTTCAGGACCTGCCTTTGGGATTCCTTTATCCTGAGATGAAGCACAGACATGTGCAGAGGAGTGATTTATCCTATGAGCTGACCCTGCTTACCCAGTCCTTGGGACAGTTGTAAATTAAGTGCTACAATGGCTAGAAAACAAAGAAAACAATTTTGCCACTTTGCTGAGTGCTGACTGGACACTTTGGCTCAAACTGGAACAAACTGATCTTTTTCCTGGAAGAGGCTTTCCTTTTTTATTGCTGTGATAACTAATTGAAGATTGAGAAGCATGGCTCTAACCTGCATGGTTAACTCTATATATATATATATTTTTTTGTGGTACGCGGGCCTCTCACTGTTGTGGCCTCTCCCGTTGCGGAGCACAGGCTCTGGACACACAGGCTCAGTGGCCATGGCTCACGGGCCCAGCCGCTCCGCGGCATGTGGGATCCTCCTGGACCGGGGCACGAACCCGCGTCCCCTGCATCAGCAGGCGGACTCCCAACCAATGCGCCACCAGGGAAGCCCCTGCATGGTAACTCTTGAGCCACCTGCCACTGGGCACTGGGTAACCTCATCACCTCATTGGTCCTGGGTTTCTTTTTGGTGCCCAGCATATGTTGAGAGGTTGCAGGCTCCATCGTGCTAAGGGCTCAACTTTATAGGGTGAGTAAACAGGCAGAGAAAAGGACTTAAAGAGCCCTTTTGCAGAGAACATCCCACGAGGCTCTTTTTTTAAAAAAAATTAATTAATTAATTTTGGGGCTGTGTGGGGTCTTTGTTGCTGTGTGTGGGCTTTTCTCTAGTTGCGGCGAGCTGGGGCAACTCTTCCTTGTGGTGTGCGGGCTTCTCACTGCCGTGGCTTCCCTTGTTGTGGAGCATGGGCTGTAGGCTTGCGGGCTTCAGTAGTTGTGGCACGTGGGCTCAGTAGTTGTGGCTCACGGGGTCTAGAGTTCAGGCTCAGTAGTTGTGGTGCACAGGCTTAGTTGCTCCGCGGCATGTGGGATCTTCCCGGACCAGGGCTTGAACCCATGTCCCCTGCATTGGCAGGCAGATTCTTAACCAATGCGCCAGCAGGGAAGTCCCTCATGAGGCTCTTTTGAAGCAGGCCTGGGACCTCAGAAAGCTGTATCTTAGCTCCAAAGAGGCAGGATCTCCCGCAGGAAGCCCTCTCTGGTCCCGGTAACACCTCAGTTCAGCTGTCCTGTGAGCTGGCACTCTGCCGGAGACTGCTTTGCTAGGATAGCGCCCTTATTCTCAGCATGGAGATAAGGGACCTCATTTATTTTTCAATAAGCACAACACTCCAGGACATAGTCATCCAAGTAAATGAGTACTAGCCTTTTCAAAGTAGCTTCAAAGCACACTGAAAGTCCTCTTGCCCCTCTGGCGATTTCTCTGGATATACTCAGTTGTGGCAGATCTCTCTGCTTGGATGGTAAATTGATTCTCATAAATCATCCAAAGTCCCTAGGAGTCAGGTTCAGTGAATAAAGTAGGTGACCAAGCAAGACTCAACTATAATATCTTGCTATTCTGTTCTTTGTGTAAAATGGTCCTAAAAGAAATTACAACAGGAATTTCAATATGGCAGCAAGCAATGGCAGACCAGTTAGAATCATCTTCCAAGGTGGATACCTCCATGACAATTCTATACTCAATGTATAAGGTCCATTGGTTTGAAAAACAGATGTCTCATCACTATTAATCTCACATATGAAATTCACATGTCTACTATCATTTACCCACTAATACTAAATTTAGAGTTCCCATGAGAATTGCTGATTTGTCTAAAACAAATCTCTTTCCCTCTTTAAAAAAAGAAAAGATTGGCTTTGAACAAACAAAACTGTGCTTTGATTTTACCATCATTAATGATTTTGTCAGCACAAGTCTGATGGACAAACAGCCCTTCCTCACCATACCCAGATATAGTGAGAAGATGTAAAGCAAACAGTCTACCTCAGTTGGGACACTAATTGTATTAGTGACACTTCTAGGAGAGAGGCTCTGTTCGAACGAGCCCTAATGTAACCTGAAAAATTATTTCTGTGTTTAATGGAACTTTTAGTTGCCCAAGAATTGAGTGCTTTAAAAAGACAGAACTTCTCCATGTCAAGAACGTTCTAAATTTTTTCCTTGGCATTTAAAAATTTCAAGCTAAGGCTGTCTGTCCTTGCTCAAGTTACACAGTCTTCAAGTTGGGCAGTTCAGCAAAATCCAAAAGATAAGATTTGAACGTGTCTCTCTGTTTATGTTGTCTCACAGGGAAGCTAAATTGCGGGGCTATTTGATGAAAGGAGAGCTCCGTTCTCACTAAACTGCAAATGGGTTTGGCAGATGCTTAGCTGGAAACCACCGAGGGCCTCTCATCTCTGAATACTACATCTTGAACACTGATTGTTTTTTCAATTTACAATGCAGATATGTTTTCTAAAATTCAAAATGTTTGGAATTTCCAATCCCCCCTTTATATCTCTGTCTCTTTGGAGAGACTGATTCATAGTATAAATATGAATATAAGAGATTAAACTGGATCATAATAACAGACGGCTATTGGCATTCAGGAAAATTGCTCAGTAGGTAATAAACAGAGAGAGAAGAGACAGACAGACAGTCAAAGTATTAGGTTTTGCTTTACTTAATCACGTAAAGGGGAAAATTCTACTCAAACACACAAGTAACTTCAATTTTCTTTATGTTACCATTTCAAATGGAATTTTATAAATAGCAGAGACAAGCATTACTAGTCTGGTGATACTCAGTAGTTATTTTTAAATAAAAGCATGGCTAAATGTATTGCCTAAACATTGTGCTGTAAAGTCTGTCAAGAACCTGTATGGTTAAAGCCTTTTTTTTTTTTTCAGGGAAATAAATGGTTTAGGATCCATATATTTCTCTAAGAGTTCAGTTTACTTCATTAAATTCCTTAAACTTGACAGGTTTTGCTATTTTGCTGAATTCCTGGTCAGAAAGGAGTATGTTATAGCATATGTGAATGTCAGCCTACTTAAAAAGAATATGGTATTGAAAACATTATACAAATCATATTAAAGTTTTGAAACAGAAGTTACTCATGATATCTCTATCCCAGCAATTTTTTTTCATTTTTCTGTATTATCTTCCAATTGTTATTCACGTACATGCTTATTCTTACCTACTTACAATCGTTTTATATATACCATTTTGTAATTTACAGTTTCATTTAGGATGTCTGTAATGGATATGGGCTAACTTATTTGAGAAATTTCAAATCATGTAAGAAAAACAAGTGGGATTTTTGAAGCTTAGTCGTTAAGCATACATTACCACATAAGTAAGCTCGTAGCTTATGAGACACCGGCAAAACTCAGTGGATGTGTTAGGCATGCAGTAATGAAGAAGCAAGGGACTGGTGAGGCATAGGCAGAATTCAGAAGGTATGTTAAGTATAGGTAGTAAGTAAATTAGTGACCTGGAAGACATGTTAAAAATTAGAATATAATGGAACATACAAGAGTGTTAACCTTTAGATAAGGAAGGAATAGAAAGATTAAGCCGTAAGTTTTCATCACGTCTGGGCTGACAGTTATGTCACCCTGAAATGGGCACCCGCAGTGGACCCACATGTGTTCAGCCCAAGAACCAAAATAAAATCCATAGTTGTTCAGAGGCTATTTGGCAAGTTCCAGCTCTTGGCCAGGTATACTTGCCCCGTCCCTGCTAGAGCAAGGGCACGTCTTTGGCCCACATCAGCTTGGGTCCTTCTAACCGCAGCAGTAGCAGAGAAGGCTCATAGAGGAGACAGAGAGAGAGAGAATGGGAACATTGTGTAACCAGGATTCAGGTAGTGGGGCCCTTCTGCCTCTCTTATATGTTATTCTAAGTATGTTGACCTAACTCATCTGGTTCCCTTGTCATGTGTTCAAATAAATGTAATAAACTGCGCAGGATGAGCATGTTCATTGGTCTGGGAGGCTCGCTGTTCCATGACTCTGGGAGAGCCTGCTGGGTGGTGTACTTGCAGGTGACCATGTGAAGGGTCATAAGGATTTTATGTTATTTCATCTTCAAAAGAAAAGAGCTATGACGCCACTCTGTCCGACCAACGATGAGAGAATCTGTGTGGGCCAGAATACAGAAGCTGACTGTGTAGCACAAGGGTCTTAAACCAGCATAGTGTCTACAGGGGTTGAAATAAATAGTTGTTGAATGAATAAATGTGTGCCACGAGTTGGGGCTGGCAAAGGAGCTAGGCAACTTGAAGGGAGGAGAAAGGGCGAGAGTTATTAGGGTTTTAAACTGGATTTAAAGGGGGTAAGTTAAATGACTTGGGACTGTACCTGGTACTCATCTTTAGGCCATTTGGGCCAAAGACCCCAGGCTCTACAAGCCAAGAAGAGCCTACCAAATGTTCGCTTGCAACAGAGGGAACACAGAGAAGGGAAAGAGAAGAGAGCTGTGTGTCCCAGAAGTTGGATCTTCAAAAAACAAATGCCTCCTTGAAAGTGTTGTAATTTACTTTAACATACTGCAGAGCAGACAGTTTGAACCATGTGTGTGACTTGTTGGTTTTAATCAAATCGTAGGGTAGCTTAGACATTTGAACTCTGTCCCAGTCTGGGATTCATATTCCAGGGGTAGTAAGTTTGCATTTAAAAGGTCCTAATTGCAAATTCACACCCCAAGTCCATTACCACAAGCTCAGTTCTACTAGGCCCATCTAGATCTGCTGAGGATGATTTGTCACTTCTTATAAGGAATGTTGGAAATAACTTTTTACTGGAGAGATGATTGCCATTTAATTTATGTGCATTGGGTAGAAACATACATTTGTATGAACAGAATAGAAGACTGGTGGGCCCAGAAACCTAATACCTTTTGGAGTGGTATTCTTGGCGTAGAGCTGCAATCCAGTCCTGTGTCTGGTTACTTGATGGGGGGTTGGGGGGATTCTTTCACTTGATCCAAATAGAATACTAGCTGAATCTTGCCACTGGAACATTGCCACGTCAACCTCAGGTAAACCAGGGACTTGTGGACATGGCTGAGGGTCAGAGAGGCAGAACCTCACCTCACTAAAAGAACAGATTATGTGACTCTTTTGGGCCTGCTTGCTAATAAATGTTTGCATGCGTGCTAAAATGTGGCCCGATGTTTGCTGTCATTGTAACATAGTGTCAAGAACTGTGAAGGGCCTGAGACATGCCCCTACTTGCCAGCTAACCAGTTAGCCTGCCACAGTTTCATGGATGCTGGTAGAAGACACGAGACTCTTGCATCAGAGATGAAGGGCAGTTTGTCACTCACAGCTATGGCAGTAGCCAGAGTATCAGCATTTTTGCACCAGTTCCTTGAGCTTCAATGCCCACAGGGTGATAAGAGGGCCAGATGCTAACTAAGCGTGGAGTGGATCTTGGCACAGGAGGTGGCACCTGAGTTTAGGGAAACCAAGTCTTTTTATAACGGAAGTAAGTTCTGGGGAGAGACACTATCTCTGTCTCCCAAGACTATTCGCTCTACAAACATTCTTGAAAAGGTCGTCCAGAACAAAGGGCACTCAACGGCTTGCTAACAAGACATGTAGAGTGGAGACAGCCGTGTGTCCCAGCACATCTACCCTAGGAATAAGTGCGGGGGATGAGTCCTCTTGCCTTCACCATCTCAAATTATGGGAGGCAACCAATATTCACCAAAAAGAACATGACAGTTTTGGACAGCCAAAACTGCCCCAGCACCTCTGTGCTCGCCAAGCAAAGCCAATGGAAGTCATGGAATTCTCCCAGTAGAAGTGGTGGGGCTACCTGGCTGGGAACTCTTGGTTCCCACCCCCAGCCCCCTGCCCACTTGGAGAACCCCCTCCATCCAATGTCCAGAACAGCCAGTGGTCGTGAGGACGCTTGAGTCAGTCAGCTCCCCTTCATCCGAGGAAGCTGCAGGGCCAAAGCTGCCTGATGTTCTGTGGGCTCTGTGACTGGGCTCTTCAGAAGGCCAGCCACTAGGGAGTAGACTTCTACCTCCGTGTACCGAATTTTCTGGATTCTGTTTTGTAGACTCAGATAAAAACGAATGATCATGTTACTGGCACTGAAACCGTGTTTTACTGAAGGGGACAAAATGTATAAAAGGGGTCTTAGTAACTGTAGGGCAGAGAGTGAACAGAAGTGTAAAGAGATGGGTGGGGGAAGGAGGTTGTGGAGAAACTAACAAGCAAACCGAAACCCTTTCTTGTCTAATCTTGTGAATTCTCATGTCCTTAGCAAAAGTGCAGACAGAGCTATGAATACTGCAAAAGAGAGCAGTCGTTTTGGTAAAGGGGAGGGTCTTACATGTTCTTATCATTTTAAGCTGGCTTTAGATATCTGCCTTCTTAAGGACTGGATCCTTGGAGAACACAAGCTGGGCACTGGCTGAAGCTATCACTTTCTGGATATTCAATACCTGGCCTTGATAGAAGAATGTGGGAGAGGAACATTCCAACAGAGCAAGACTGAGATTAAGACATAGAGACCTGATAGAGTAACAGATCAGTGTTAACACGCCCAGTCAAGGGGAAACAAAAGGCTTCTCCACCTGCCCCATTAACCACGAGTCCTTGGGTAGCCCAGGGGCAAATGAGAGGAGGAGGCTGCCTAGAACACCATTAAGCAGCTGCAAATTGAACAGTAGTCTTGGAGAAAAACCAGTTCTCCAGCTGTTGGAAATGCTGATGGACTCCATGCTGGGAAAGTTCTTCAGCTGGAAGGGTGGCCCTCCCGTGGAGAAGCTGCAGGGATTGGTTTGGGGGAATGGCAAGTCCCCTGGCAGCACCCAAGCATTTTATTATAATCATAAAAGGGAACACTCCCCAGGAATTTGCCAATGGTTTCAGCCTCAGTGATTTGATAGTTTTTTCTCAGAAGCACCACTTCCGCCGTGAGTGGGTCTTAATGTTGAGCCCCAGGGAAGGGACTGGGCATCCTGTCATGGGAATGTGGCACATTGCCCTGTCTGCGGGCTGCAGCTCACGGATCACGGGTCTGCCTGGACTGTGCAAGCAGAGGGTCTCCCCTCTCGGAGCTAAGACCACTGAGCGCTCTGTGTGAGGGGCTGCTGAGGGCCGGGCTATTGTTGGGAGCTCCATGGCTTTCCACAGACAGCTCTGTCTCTTTGGAGTTGAGAGAACTTTCTGATGTCCCAGGTCTGCTTCAGAATGTGCTTGGTACACACTAACATCTAACAATGATCACTCACTCTCTGTGTCCTAGGAACTGTTCCAAGGGCTTTGGATGTATTCAGTCTGATATTCCAGACCTCTCGGTTTGGCATTGGACATTGAGGCAGAGCGTTTAGGTAACTTGTTCAAGGTCCCCCAGCTGGTAAAGAGCAGAACCAGGCTTTGAGCCAGGCAGTGAGCTCTCCACCTGTGGGATGGCTACCGACTGACAGGTGGCTGATGGCAGGGACCCTCTTCTCTGCACAGATGGCCCCACTGCAGCGGCCTGGCAGGGGGGTGGATTTCTTCCAGCGCCTGCTCCTGGCCTCCTCCTGGCTGGACACCCTAGTGCTGTGTCCAGCTGCTTTACTGGAGTGTGCTGACTGCCACAGCCTCCAGTCCTGTTCTGTTTTTAGGCTGGACTCCTCCCAGTGGGCAGGGGGAGGACAAACTGTGACCTCCTGAGCTCCACAGTTGGCCCTCCCCTGAAAGTTAGCTGGGTCCTCAGCTCAGCTAGGGACCCTGCCTATGGCTCACAGAGTGTCAGAACCGCACTGTGGTGGAGAGGAAAGAAGAAGGCTTTGGGACTGCTGAAGTGGGTTTGAACCCCCTGGCCACTGCAGATCAGCTTGTGACCTTGAGAGAGTCACTCATCTTTAAACTGGGGCTTACCTTGGGAAGAAAAGATGGGTCAACCGCTGTGAAAGCACTTAACATAGAACTTAGCACACAGTAGGCTGTCAACTAATGTCTGTTCCTTTCCCCTGCCTTTCCCTATGAAATATAGTTACTCAGAATAAAAAAGTGCCTATTTTAGCCACAGGGCCTAGGAATTTCATGTGTTTGCTTAGTCTGCCAGAGGAGGAACTGTGGGTATATGTGGGTTAGATGTGTGAGCGGGTAGGCCTGTGCAGCCCGTACACCAGACCATTTATAATGATGTGGCTCGTGTATGTCTGAAGGCCCAGGATGTGTTCATACAAGGCCTCAGTATGTTTTTACAGCTCCACAAACCATTCATCCACCTCAGCAGGACTCTTTTAGTGCCAGTTTTTGAATTTTGATGTTTTCTCTTTTCTCCTAAAAAAGTGATTTACATTGCAAAGCAGTTTCTGGCTTTGGCAGGCTTTGCAGTTGGTGGTGCCTGGACATTTTTTCTTTAACTGTTTATTAAGGGTGGAGGATCCAGCTTGGAGAGATCCTGAATTCTATGAATTTTGTTAAAAAATTTGGCTCCAGCCACTTTTTGAGCATAAAAATAAAATAATTGGTTAAAAAATATGTACATAAATTTATTTGTCGGGATCCCTGCCAAGACCCGGGGGGGAACTTTGGGAATATGGGAACCTGGTGAATCCCAGGAAAGCTGGGAGGAGGAGTTTCTGGGGCTTTCGAGGGAGGGCTGGTCCAGGTGGGAGCTTGGGCCTGGGTTGGCTCAGTGGTTTCCCGAAGTGAAGGCTCTTAATGCTGTCTTTGGCTGCCCAGAAAAAGGTAAATTTCATTCATTTCACAACTATCTTCTATCTGAACATGATGAGTACACTGGGGGAGAAAATTATGGCTTGATGGTTTTTTTTGCAGAGTGATTTGAATTCCATCCAGTTCTGTCATAATGAAAACTGCTCTCCATAGTTGGATCGAGGGTATATTTAACATGCTCATCACTTGCATCACTTGGCAGGATCAGGAGCTGCCAAGTTCGAGTCATATCACCGTGATGTTTGTCATTAATAACGCCCCATTTTCCAGATGGCAAAATAGAAAACTACCTGAACAATGCCTTGAGCTGTCTGCAAATTCAAGGCTGACCTGGGACTTGGGGATTTTTCCTTCCTGATGGCTTGTTTGTGAGTTTATTTATTTATTTCACTGCTTTCCTCCCTCTGGCCCATTTGACAACTGCTTATTTGGACATGGAAGCCAATGACTTGCCCACCGACAGCCAGCAGGACCAGCTTCCCGGCTGTTTGTGTGTCACACAGGGCGCTGTGCGTAGAAGGGTCCCACACTTGGTTTCTGCTCTGGGTGACTGTCTTGAAATTCTTAATACTTTTAAAACGTAAAGTACAAAACGGTTTCATTTTGTACCAAGTTTTGCAAATTGTGTCGCCAGTCCTGATGGCCAGATTTAACCCTATTTATTTGCCCGGCCAGATAATAGGCCCTTTCTTCCTTCCCTCCCTCCCTCCTTCTCCATCGGGTCACTTTGGTAGCTCCCTTGGATGATGCAGGCGGCTGTTTCACCTCTCACAGCCTCCATCAGTTACCTGGGAGGTTTTGCCAACATGGGAAGAGCTGAGGGCTGTGAGTGTACCCTCCAGATCTGACCAGGCAGCAGAATGTTCTCAAACTCAGGCTCCCAGAACACATGGAACCCCGAGGGGGGCCCGTGTGCCTGTTAGAGTGAACGGTAAATTGGCCACCTTCCTAAGTGTGACCACTTAGGAAGGTGTGAGCGCTGTCCTAGGGCTGGGGTGGTTAGGGGCCCTGTTTTGAAAGTCAAAAGAAGTTGGTCTGGATGTTGGGGTTGATGAGGACCCAACGCCGTGGTGAGTAAAGATCTGCCTTTAAGTTGCATGTGCAGAAAGGGGTCTTGAAAACAGGCATTCTCTCCTTCTTACTTGCCCATGTTGGCATACCCTTTATTTAGTGAAGCCCTTTCTGGTATTCCTTCACGCTGAAGGGTAAGTAAAACTGCTCTGTTTCTTGACGTAAACTGTCTGAGGTGCCTTCTTTAGATGGGAGTTTCGAGTGGAACGTCAAGGGCAGTTTAGATTCCGCAGCGCTAGGCCTCAAATTCCTGGTCAGCGTGTGAAGGTTGAGGACCCTGGTCACACAGTCACACACAGGTGCAAATGAACACGTGAGCAGAGCTTGATGTAATAGAAGTCTGGGCCACAGAGAGATGGAGCAGACAGCACCGAGTGTGTGAACAGTTGGCGGTGCTTGTTGGAAGGGGTGAGTGGGGCAGAATCCTGCCAGTGCCCAGGGGCCGGGCCTGGCCTTTTTCTAAAGCACACAAAGGCAAGGGATGGGCTGGCTCACAGCTCTCAGACTGATTCTTCACCTTCGAGTCTACCCTAGGATTTCTTTAATAAAAAAAAAAAAAAAAAAAAAAAATTTCTTTTTCCTGATTTTTGTTTTTGTTTTTTTTTTGCAGTATGCGGGCCTCTCGCTGTTGCGGCCTCTCGCGTTGCGGAGCACAGGCTCCGGACACGCAGGCTCAGCGGCCATGGCTCACGGGCCCAGCCTCTCCGCGGCATCTGGGATCTTCCCGGACCGGGGCCCGGACCCGTGTCCCCTGAATCGGCAGGCGGACTCTCAACCACTGAGCCACCAGGGAAGCCCTTTTTTCCTGATTTTTAAAGGTAAGAATTGGTCTTTGTTAAAACCTTGGAAAATAGGAAAAAGAATGAGAAAAATTATTCATAATCCCATAACTCAGTGACAATCATGGTCCTCTTTTTTCCAAAGGTGTTTTTTTCTTTTTTTGGGGTAAATGAGTAAGTCCTTTGTTGTATTTAAAGGATGATTTTATGCACAAATTTCATATATTCATTAGTCTCCTGTGTATGCGAACGGTCCTTAAGAAGGAATGTCTTTCCCAGGGATTCCTTGTAAAAACTATTTTGTGTCTCTTCCAGCTGGATTCCTTTTTTCTTTCCTTTATTATGATGGAAGAAGCTGTTTACGTGTTAGGTTTGGTCTAACTGAAACTGAGAGCTGACTTAGCTAAAAATCCACCATCCTCTTTTTAGGAGGGAAATTATTATTCAAGTGTTCAAATAAAGTTTTAACTGCACAACCAGAACCTCTTAAGTTCATAACCTTCCTGTGTTTGTCAGACTTAAAGGTGTCTGGATTGTTGAGAGTTTCCTGTGTTACTCTCAGAAATAGATAAAGATCTCACAGGCCAATCTTTGAGTGGCCAGAGGATTGGAGTAAGAAGTGATTTTCATATGGCATGTTTTTTCTTTTTTTAGTTAAAAATCATTAAAGCCCTGTGTGTTTGTATGACTTGAAAGACAAGGGGACCTATAGTTAACTTGAGAGTTAAATTATAACTTAGTGCCATCTATGTGAAGACTTCTTTAAAAAAAACAAAAAAGAAAAATCAATGCCCAAACTGAGTGGGGGAGATCCTTTCTCATACATCTGCTCTTTCTACTTTCATGTGATACTCCTTCAACTTTTAAAGAAAATGATTTGTTGTGTGAACTTGGGTGAAAATGACTATTCGCTTTTTTGGTTTTGTTTTGGAGCTTTCAAAAGTTCAACTGAATTTATTCAATTTAATTCAACCAGCATTTCAGCCTTAGAGGCACCTACCTGGTAAGGTCGAGGAGAGGAGAGGAAGGGTAAAAACTAAAGCAGAAGGCACTGGTATGTACCCTAAATGGAATCTTATTCCTAGACATAAATATACATTCATTATATCTGATTCCTTCTGATCACAAAACTGCTTTTGCCTTTCCATGACAGGGATGATAATAATAATAAGGTGTCTGACTTCACTAGGAGTTTTCTCCAAAGGCGGAAGCTGAACCAGAGATCCCTGATCATCAGATTGGGTGTATTGTGGCATCCCCTCAGGTTCATTGGGGCAGTACCCTGAGGTCCTCTTAGTCATTTTCGGGTTCTGGAAGCCATCCCAAGGGCCTTGGTCACAACGGGCCCCAGGAACATCTCGGTTGGTTTTCTCCATCCCCCACTTCCCCTGGAATTTCCCTAGAACTATCAGAATACTTGCAGGCCTGTGGGTATGGTTGACCCCTCTGGGATTATATCAGTCTCTAGTTCTAGCCTGTGGATGCAGATAGAGAGGACAGTGGACTGGCAGAGGCCAAATCTGCTGCTGCTCGTTGACGGGCCAGGAGGCCCTGGCCCATGCTCTAGGGTTCTGGTAGTTTTGAGCCTTTTGATTTCTTTGTCTGAGGAATGAATGACCATGAAATTGTCATGGTACAGAAGGTAGACCTCCTTTGGAAGTGCTGTGTTGTGTTGCTTTACATCCCTTTGTGTGATCACTTTCAATTCTAGGGAGAAGTGAAACACAGATTAGAGAACTTACCCCTATTTAGATAATGTGTAAAGTTCATATGCATGAGATACTGAGGCCTTTCCAACTAGAGACCTGCATCCTTAGACCCTGGATCTTATAGTAGCTCTCTCAGCTCATAGGTGTTCCTTAACAAAATCAATTGTACTTCCAAAATATTGCACGGGAGAACTGATTTTTGTCCGAAGCTGTTCTATTTTTATAGGCAATAGAGGTGCTTTTCTTTTCCTTTTTTTTTTTTAAATTGAAGCATAGTTGATTTACAATGTTGTGTTAGTTTCTGGTATACAGCAAAGTGATTCAGTTATACATATATATGTATTCTTTTTCATTATAGGTTATTACAAGATATTGAATATAGTTCCTGTGCTAAACAGATTCTGTGAGTCTGTTTCTGTTTTGTAAATAAGTTCATTTGTATCCTTTTTTAGATTCCACAGATAAGTTATATCATATGATATTTGTCTTTCTCTTTCTGACTTACTGCAGTTGGTATGATAATCTCTATGTCCATCCATGTTGCTGCAAATGGCATTATCTCATTCCTTTTTTATGGCTGAGTAGTATTCCATTGTATATGTACATATATCACATCTTCTTTATCCATTCATCTGTCAGTGGACACTTAGGTTGCTCCCATCTCTTGGCTATTGTAAATAGTGCTGCTATGAACATTGGGGTGCATATATCTTTTTTTTTTTTTTTTTTTTTTT
>NC_041221.1:75733029-75749132 GCF_002837175.3 Physeter macrocephalus | reverse complement strand
CGGGCCTAGCCGCTCCGCGGCATGTGGGATCTTCCCGGACTGGGGCACGAACCCGTGTCCCCGGCATTGGCAGGTGGACTCTCAACCACTGCGCCACCAGGGAAGCCCGCATATATCTTTTTGAATTAGAGTTTTCTCCGGATGTATGCCCAGGAGTGGGATTGCTGGATCATATGGTAACTCTATTTTTAGTTTTTAAGGAACCTCCATATTTTCCATAGTGGTTACACCAATTTACATTCCAAAGAGGTGCTTTTTTTTAAAAAAAGAATCAAGTTGTACATTATTTTCTAAAGAAAGCATGAGTCTCATTCATTTTATCTTCTAGATTAAATCTTTTAAAGTAGGGAACTTGTATATTCATTAAAATTTAGGCAGCAATTATCCATGAAAATCCTGTGTGTCTGCTAATTATGTGTCTTTCTAAAACTAAACCCGAAGAGTTCTTATAAACGCCACATTTGCATCTTGAAAAGAGGATATTATTTATACGCATCTTTTTGTTGTTGTTGTTGTTTTGGTTCTCTGCTCTTTTGGCAGGCTATTTTGCTGTGATTGGTAGCATTTTCCTCTCATGGTCCATTTTCAAATGTTAATCTTTACTCATTCCTCATGACCTCTCCCAGAATATAGTTCTCAAGGGTTGCCACTCCAACAATGGTGGGGAGGGGCTCTGGGGGTTACCAGTGACCTGGGGTCATGTCCTGGGTCGAAAAAAGATGAAAGGTTAGTCTAGTGGTCAGCCTCCAGGTCCTGGGAAAGGTAGGCCTCTCCAGACTGTGGAAACTGAGAAGGAAGAATGTCCCCATGCAGCCCCGGCTGTGTTCAGCCAGACAAGCCTTGCAGGTTCCCAGGAACCCCTTTGATTTGTTGCTCATTCCACATGATGTTTAGTAATAAACAGAGTTCAATGGCCAGTCTAGACAAACAAATCATGGCTTCTGGCAAACCCTGGGTTCTGATGACATGTTATGTCTTTGCAATGCGAGGAGGAAAGAGCTGGCTTTGAAACTCGAACGCAGTGCCTTCGTGAGCTAACAGCAAACAGAGAGGCTGAGATGGGGACTTAGACAAACAGACCCTGCTCCGGTCAAATGAGAAGGTATTCCCTGCTTTGTGGCCTGCTCTGTCTTCCTCCAGACATTAGGAAGCTGCCCAGAACTTGAGTGAAATTTGAGACATTTACATATTAATATTTCTGCAGCCCTCAGGGTAGTTGCAACCACCTGCTTCCCACATAGCAGCTGTCCTAAACAGTTTTCACTAGAGAGACACCATTTTTCTCTTTAAACAAAATATTTCATTAAAGTTGGATTTTAATTGAGCCAGGAAGCCTTCCAAGATATTTCATGTTCACTGGCTAGCTTTATCTGTCATTTGGAGGTGAAGAGAAATCTCACAACTTCCTCATTTACTTTGCTCTTTCCTCCTCCATCCCGTCAGTGAAAGTACAGCATCAAACCTTGGCAAGTTGTGTGTTATCAGCACGCAGGACACACAGTAAAATCCCATTTCTGATGGGACTAAAGCAGGAAAAATGCTAAGAAAGGGCTGGCTCACTGAATTCCCTGTAAAATAATCCCCAAGTGAAAACAGCAGCGCTTTTTTTTTTTTTTTTTTGAACATGTGCTTCTTATAAATACAGCCCAGGATGATAAACTGTGTGTACAGCAAAGAATGCTTAGAAAATGTTGTTGGTAGTCTTCTTCTGTGACTGCATTTGGGCTGTTTTCATGTCAAAATAATTAGTTTTCAGCATTTATCAAGGAAGGTTCTTTTACAATTATTTAAATACATTTTTCTTTGACAGCATTGAATTGAATTGTTTACTCAATGTTAATGGTTCCTCGCAAATATTTACTGAATCTCTCTGTAAACTGTCTTCTAAATTAGACCAGAAGTTTCAAAACTCTGACTAACTCCCCTTTGGTATCCAACCTTTTAAGGTAATCTCTCTGCTGCTATCTGTGCAATTAACTGAGAGCATTTTAATAACAGGGAATAATAATTGCTGTTTGCTTATCATTGAGAGGAATTTCCCCCCATGCCGTTTATTTTTAAAGAGACTAGATTGTTATGTAGCACAGGGTGATGCTGATAAAGACTTTAATGACTGTGTGAGAGATTTTGGTGGATGAGAAACAAGAATTTGCAGTATTTTGCTCATATTTTGTGGAGAATTGAGAATCTTAAATTCCTACAGTTGTTGAAAATGTGGGGACTGCTGGAGTAGCAGCAGTTTATATAGATAGCCATAAACCTATAGAAATGTTGATGTGCAAAACAAGATGAACAAACGATCAGAGGGTAAACACCGAAGACCTAAGCTTTACTACTTACTCTTTCCAGGAAAAAAGGTTTTGTCATGGACATAAAGTAATTCCTCCACAGACCAATCTGGGAAAAAGAAAGTGTGTTCATTTGCACTATCCTGTTTTAGTAGAATGTAATTTCCATATGTATTTTTTCTTAAGGAACAAAACATGACCAGTTCTATGTATTAATTTTAATTGCAACTTGGAAGAATTATACCTGTTCCTACTCTAACATTTACCCCAGTTCTTAGTTCAAACGTTCAAGTTTTTAATAACTTAATGCCTGTGTTAATTAGATTTCAGGATCAAGAACTGGATTAAATAACGTCAATTAATATATTGTGTGTATAAATGTACTTGTGATACTAGAACTGCAGTTGATAGGATGGAAACATATTAAGCTATTTCTCAGTACTTCAAAGATTCATGAGTTTAAATTCTTTGAAATTCATGGGGTTCTTGTCATTCTTTGTCTGGGAAATGTGATGCAGGATTTCACAGTCAGAAGGAGACTTGGAGTTCTCCAGTCTCATCACACTGATTCATTCATTTTTGCATTCATTCAACGAATGAGGGCCTACTATATGCCAGTCTCCCTGCTGGGTGCTGGGGTGACAATGGTGGCCAAAAGCAGATTAGCTCCCACCCTCGTGGGGGGGACGTTGGGGAGAACTGCCCCGATTAGATTTGCATTTTGAAATGCTCAGCCTCATTTATTTTGAAGTTTTAATGAAAATTATAATATTTGATTAAACTTCTGAAATAGAACCCCTTAATACCAGGAAAATTAAAAAGGTGACATGTATTCAGTGACCGGACTATGCCTTAAATTTCCAAGAAGCTTTCTAATACCACAATAGTTTATCTATTGTTTTGTGTTGTAGAAGTTAAAAAAGAACGATTCCACTGATTCTTCCCCCCGCCTCTCACCTTTTTCTGGATTTATTTATTGCTCTGGTGAAGGCTAAAATTTTTGCTAGTTTAATTAAGTTACGTAATGGATACGAATTCACAAGCAGTTGAACTTAATCTCTACCTTGACATCCTAATAATTCTCCTTGGGAACTGAACATTGCATCTTGCCGCTTCTCCCTACCAGCCCTTCACCCTCACCACCGCTCCACACTCTGCATCCTCCACGTTCCAACCAGGAGACCCCATCAGGCCTGCGACTTTTCTCTGCCCTTCCACGTCCCAGCTGTGGGAGTGGGTCTCTCCGCAGACACCTCTTTCACCTCTCCCCGTGAGCTCTCTGGCAGGTGAATGGCCTCTGGGAAAATCGGCTGCACCCGGATGCCCTCGCGGAATTTAACTTGGGCAGGGGCCTGGAGGCGGGGCGGAATAGACCAGCAGGGAACACTATTGCTCTCCCCTCTGGTTTCTCGACACTTCGCTCTGGCCAGAAATATTTTCAATCTCCTCCCCTCCTGGTGGAGAGAAAATGCCGTCCCCCCTCCCCCCGCCAACCATTATTTGTGGATGAGCTCTATAAAGATATTATTTAGGGCTATGGCTCTTGATATTAAACACCAAGTTTTTGGATCTCAGGAAACCTTTATCTGTTAAAAATGCTGGCTTTTGCATATCAGAAGGGTCTTGGTTTTCAAGGCTATTGTCTCTACTTTGAGTTTTAAAAATTCTTTAGAAAAGTGGTGGCGTTATTTGTCCTCACTATATTTTGCCTTCTCCTGAGACCATAAACCTCAGCCTTGAATTTAGTTTTCATAGAGGAAAAATGCGGGGCAGGTAGGGTAGGTGGTAAGGGAAAGAAAGGGAAAGGGGTAGTGATTTGCTCTTAGAAAATTTACGAAGAGCCGTCCCCCCTCAGAAGTGTTTCAGAAATGCTATTCCTGCCATACTTAGAATTCCACCTTCCTAATAGAAGCTCAGGTTTTCTTTATTCAGGGCACAGCATACTCTTCAAAGCTCTGGGATGTGCCACTTTCCTTTGTTTACAACTTTCTCAGCAAGGTCTTTATTGAGGTCGGTTCTATATCAGACCAACATTTATGACCTAATTTGCCCTGAAGACTATTTTTGTTTCTGCTTTCTATGCCTCCACAGTGGTGTTTAAATGTGCCAAGTGTGAAATCTCCCCGCGAAGCTCTTTCTTGAAAGTGATTCTGAACATGAAGGAGTGGGTGATTTCAGCCACTCTTACAAAGTCATCACACAGAATGTAGTATGAAGTGAAACCTGAACTGCAGGTTAGGAAGAGGAGCATGCAACACCAGGATGTGTTTGTAAAAATGAGATTTTGTCCATTCAAACCATATTACCGTTGTCCAGTTTCCCCCAGGGGTCAAATAACCTGTTCTCTAACACTGTATTTGAAGCCCCTGGAGGCTCCACTCGGCTCTCTAGTAACTTCATTGTAAAGAAAAGATCAACGGCAACACTGATCTGGAACATGCCTGGTACATAGTGGGTGTTCAGAAGTCCGTATTGACTCTCTGGCTTCTCCCAGGCGAGTCAGCTGAGGCTGTGAGACAAACAGAGCTTCCGGATCATCCAGCCACCTCATTTGTCTGGGAGGAAGCCGGAGGCACGTTGACTCTTCAGTGTAAGGAAGGAGGTCGGGCATGGGTTCTTGTTCTGTGACACTGGGTGTGGGTTGAACCCTGGTGCCTCGAGGCTTTCTTGGTTGGCTGTTAGGAAGTCTTACTCGCCCCATCACGTAGGACAGAGTTTTTCTGAAATCTCAGAGGTTACTGTGGGGTCCTTTACCATGTCCGTCAAGCTCAGAGGGAGAATGGCAGAGTACAAAATCAGCTAAGTGGGGGCCTGCCACACTTGCTGACCCTGTCATGGAGAAACTGTAGCGGTATGAAGAGCAGCCCCCAGTTCAAATGCTACCTCTGCTGTTTCCTAGCTGTTTGATCCTGGAGAGGTAACTTAACCTCTTTGAATTTTAGTAGCCGTACCTGTGAAATCGTAGGGTTGTTGTGGACATAAGAAAAGACGAATATATCAAGTACCCACGAATCAAAGCTATAGTTTGTGTTTTAAATAATAATCATTCTTTTTCACTTTCCAAAGGTAAATGATTGTATGATCACACTGAATATGTTTTTTCAAACTATAAGCCCTGCCACCCCCCTACCCCACCCCACGTTTGTGAGTTGCCCCCTGCCATTGAGAGTCACTGAATTAGACTTTTTAAATTGACCTTTGTGCTCTTCTGGAGTAGGAACGTATACTGCAGAATATAGTAACATAATCAATCCGAATTAATTACCATTCATTACCCTTAAAAGCATTTAGGAGACAGCTACATGCTTGGGGCACTGTTTTGATTGATCCACAGCCTTTGATTTCTGGCACCTCCCAAGCTAGGATGGTTCTGCAGTAGTCAGGAATGAAGGCTTAAAAGGTAAAAAAACTGGCCAGCTTGGGTGGCGGTTAAGGCATTTTTCAAGGCACACAACAAAGGGAAGGAAAAATTGGGATCATATGAAACATAGTTAATAATGCAGAGGAAGGAGAATTGGGTGTAGAGATGGGTAGAAGTTAGTTAGTCTGGAAAAATCTCAAAAGTGGAGAGTGGATTCTAGGAATTGCTTCAGAGAAGAAGAGGACCCAGAGAGGATGGGTTCACCTAGTTAGGGATAAATCTGGATTGGGGTGGAATGATCAGAGATCATACAATTTCAAAAATTAGGGGAGCCTTGGAGATCTTCTGATCCTACCACTGAATGAAATATTCTGCAGCTAATGTACCCTGGCCCAGGGCTATGCAGAGAAATAAAGCAATTTCTGCTCTCCAAGAGAGCTACCGCTCCGGTATCTGGTATGTCAGGGTGAGTGCAGTACAACGTGTTGTGAATATTTGGGAGGAAGTGACTAGCTGAGTGGGGGAGGGCAAGTGCTTGGGGGAAGCTTCACTGAGGAAGTGGCATTCTACAGATGAGGACACTGAGGTCCAGAGAGGTGAAATCAGTTGTCCAAGAACACACAACAGAGGAGTAATAGAGCTGAGAATACAACCCAAGCCCTCTGGCCCGAAGCTATGACTCCTTCCAGGCCATTTTGCAGATACCTGTTTGTCTGCCTTAGGGAAAGGGAGAATCACGGTGGATGAAGGAGCCATAGAACAGGAAGGGAGCTGATCTGGAGTTTCCTGATGAAAAACCTGGAGACTGTGGCTTGGCTGATTATGCAAAAGACCTGTATCCTGGGGAACCCTAAGATGAAGCTGAGAATGAAGCTCACGCAGTGGAGAGTTGAGAGATGCAATGCTGAGGACATAATTTGACTTCTGAAGCCAGTTCTACCCGTGGACTTATGCCACCTAAGCATCCTCACCCATGCAGTTAAGCACAGATAGTTGCTTTGACAGTTACCCTGGCAGGTCTTTTTCATGGGCTTACTGAAAGGACATTGTGGGGAGTTAGCAAGACTGCTTTAAGACTGTAGATGCAGAGATGGGAAAGGATGGTTGACAACGTGCTGAGAAGTACAAGAAAGCAGGAGAATTCGATGAAAAACGGGTTGGATAGATTGAAGGATCAATCTCCTATCACTGTAAGGCTCTCAGTTATATAGTTGCTGGTGAGGTGATATTGTCCAGTGTGATGGGGATGTGAGGAAGCTAGTGTTCTTGGGGGGGCTAGAGAAGGCCCATAATTTCCTGTCTAAGTTTTCTGTTTTCAACCATGTCTAATATGAGTGGCTCTATCTGGAGCCGCTGAGTGATGAAAATCTTGGAATGGTCAAAGTAGGGGGACAACAGGCAGTCATTTGGATGTGGTTTTTGAAGACTTTCTGGCTACCTGGGGTAGCCTGAAAGCAGTCTTCTGGCAGAATCCACTTTAGGGAAACTTGAAAAAAGTATGCCACCAGAGCAGTGGAAAATAAACCCACCCTGTGGTTTCAGGGTTTGATGTTCAAATTGTATGATAGCAAAATATTCAGAGAGCAAATTAGCCAGAGTTAGACTGCCCATAAATGCTATTCCTGTAATTAGATGATGAGAAGAAAATTCTAAAAGCTTCCAATTCAATTTCCTTCATTTAGGATAGTCTCATTTAATTAACCATGACCCTAAGGGAGCAGCCTGAGACAGTGTTGACAATAGGGGAGGACAAAAAGAAACAAGAAAATCGGAGACTGGTAGTAGTTAGCCTAATACATGTACTTTGGGATGCTAGTCAAAGAGATTCACAGCTCATTGGGTCCCCTCAAGTTTCCTTGGTACACTAACATAATCTGATTTCCTAGTTTCAGAATGGGAGGTGCAGTGAAATTCCAGAAAATTCTTTTCTATGTTTAGAAAAGCTGGAATGTGGCTGAGTGTAAGTGGGCTGCCCAGCTGACAGCTGGAAGGATGAACCAGTGTGACTCTTGAACCACAGATTTGGAAGGAAATAGTTGGAAGAGCCCTGTGAAGAGCGCTGTTTTAGAAGGCGGCCTCACTGGGTGTCATGGAGGAAAGAGTTTGCTCTGCTGGTTCACTCTGAAAGACCCACAATGCTTTATTTGTTTAGTGTAACAGATGCTCTTAATTAATTTCAGCAGTTTTATTATCTCATTTCCTGGGTGTGAGTAAGCAGAACAGGATGTTGTTTCTGAGAAGAGCATTTTTCATGTTGTCGGGGAGGTGAGCTTCAGGTAGAGGAACGCCCGGCACCACTTTCTTGAGACCATAATCCTGATCAGTTGGAGAAAAAAGGCATCAGGTCTGTAAGTCAGGGACCCCTCTTGTTTAGTCTGAGAGAAATTTAATTTCCAGTTTTGCCAGTGAGTTAATGACATGAGAGGAGAATGCGTCAGTAATTCCAGCACCAGTGAGTTTCTTCTTTGGATCTGAGTAGAAAATTCCACTATATTGACTAGCTTTGGAGCAAGAGACTCCTGGATAATTATCAACTTGACATTCTCCTCCTCTTCTGTTCTGTAGAGGTACATGGAAGTGAAGATAGTCAACCTTCTTTTTTTTTTTTTTTAAACTACAGAAATGGCAGTTTCATGTGGTTCGACCTAATATTTCAGTGAAACCCAGTCATCATGTGAGGTTCATGGGTGCTTTATTCTCTGTGAGACTGTACATTGCATGTTAATTTCACTACCTGTTGCACTTTCTGAAATAAGCCAGTGGAGAAGCTAAATATGGGTGTTCCCTCTTGATTTCACTCGTGCAGGATTGCCAGCCTTCAGTGACTGCCCTGGCCCAGGTCAGCCTCACTTGATGTTCTGCTGCCTTGCCTGGGTAGCCAACCTCAGGTTTAGAGATTGTGGATGTATATACATGGAGAACTGTCCAGCCATTAGCCCCTGTTTTTTGAAGTGATCACTGTTTTAATCTCTTTTTTGGGGTAGAAATTTCTTTTACAACGTGTTGACTCATATTTTATCTCAGCACCATCAAAAAAATTACATTTAAAGAACTAATGTGGCTGAGGCTTTTGCTTTCCAACAGATAATTTCTGGCATTGCTCACATACCTCTTGGATACCTATACACAGCGACTTGCTATTTACTACTTTATTCTTAGCCCATTAACTTTGTTTCTACATCCTTGCCTCTGGAATAAACTTGAGGTAGAGTTGTTTCTTTTTTTTTTCTCCTTAAAGAAGTCCTACATATGTATTAAACTTTGAAAGTAACAGAGGCGGCATTACAAACCAACACAGACAAACGTCTAACCATATTGACACACACACACAAAAAGATGTATACTTTCATCAGTATAAAGATAAACTCCAAGTGGATTAGAGAGCCGAATATGAAAAATAAAAACTTAGAAACTTTTAGCACAAAAAGATGTATACTTTCATCAGTATAAAGATAAACTCCAAGTGGATTAGAGAGCCGAATATGAAAAATAAAAACTTAGAAACTTTTAGGGGGAAAATGGGGGAAATTAAAAGTTTAAAATAGTGAAATAGGAGGGGATTTCTTAAATAAAACATATAAGGAACATATTGTAAAGAAAAAGATTTATACATTTAACTACACTGAAATTAGTAAACATCTGTGTGACAAAGCATTATAGAGCTGAAAAAAAAGCTCAAACTGGGTTTTTTTTCAATTTCTAAAATTCAACAAACAATAAGTATCCAAAATATATAAAAATGACTTCACATCAGTAATTTTTTTTTTTTTTTTTTTTTATCAGTAATTTTTAAAGAAATGGTCAGAGTTTGAAGAGGCATTTCAGAGGAGAGGAAAAGGCAAATGGTCAACGACTGAAAAGATGCTCAACCTCAGTAGTGATCAGGAAATGCAAAGTAAAACAGCAGTGAGGTACCATTTCACATCCATCAGATGGGAAAACAACAAAGGGCTAGGCTTTAACAAAACAGAACCTCATATTCATTGGTTGAGGGCAGATTTTGCTTTGTAGAGCAAAATTGGTAATTCCCAGTACAATTGGAGATGTAGGTCCTTATAACTGAGTTATTTCACTTCCAAGTATTTACTCTAAGACTGTCTCACAAATGCTCAAGGAGCAGTGTTTGCAATAGTAAAAAAGGGGAAATGACCCAACTCCATTGACTAGAGCAGGTGTTTGGCCAATTACAGCCCGCTGGGTCAAATCCAGCTCACTGTTTCTATATAGCCTGCAAATTGTGTTTACCCTTTTTTAATGCTTAAAGATATCAAAGACAAATAATATGTTATATCATGTAAAAATTATATGAAATTCAAATATTAGTGCCCATAGTAAAGTTTTTTTTTTTTAATTGAGGTATAGTTAATTTACAACATAGTAAAGTTTTATTGGAACATGGCCATGGTCATTCAGTTAAATGTTGTGCCTGGGGGGGCTCCCCAGGTGATTCTGATGCACACTAAGTTTGACGAACAGTGGAATGAATAGATTAGTGGATTCATACGATGGAATAGTATACAGTAGTTAAAATCAATTAATTAGATCTACATATATTAATATGGCAAGACCTTCCTTAAAGTGAAAAATATTACAAAAGGATATGTATAGTTTGATACTGCTCCGTACAATTAACAGAATAGTTTATGTGGTTTATAGACACATATACAAGCAGCATAAGTTCTAAAACATGCGTATGACTAATAATACTAATTACAGAATAGTGGTTACTTCTAAAAAAGGGGGGGTGGGGCTGAATTTTAACTGTATGTTTTATTCCTTAAAAATACAGAAATCTGAATTAAATATGACAAAATGCTAATATCTATTAAATATGAGTAGTGAGTATGTTGAGTGTGATAGTTTTTATATGCTTGAAAAGCTCATAATTAAAAGTAAGAAAATTTAAAGCCATACTTTCTCCTTAAAAAAATTTAGGAACATAAATATTAATAATTACATATTTAAATATTAAAAGTGATCTGTAATCCTACCACCTGAATATAATTACTTAATATTTTGGGTATTTATCCTTCTAGTCTTTTTTTTGCCTATGCCTAGTAAAATAAAGTTTTAGTTGCAAGTTTTAGTTGCAAAAGAAACTTTGTATTCATTTTCTTTTTATTTAATATTGGTTCTTAGCAATTTTCCATATAGCTATTCTAATTTTTATAAAACCACATTTACGCCATATATGCATAACACTTTTTCTGGTTTTTAACATAATATATGTTTGCTGTACAAATTTGAAAAATAAACTCTGAAGAAAATAAAGACCATCTGTCACTGCTGCACTTTGATGCTATAATTTTTATGTGTTTTTCTCTAGTCCTCATTATTTTGCATCTTTAATTTTTTACTTAATGATGTATCATGAGAATTTCCCCATGATATTCATGTTCTAAAACATGATTTTAAATGGCTCCCTATTATTCTACCATACACAAATGCTCATGTAATCTATCTTCCTCTCTTACCCTCTGACAACATTTGCAAGCGTGAGTTAGAAAACTCTGAATAGGAGCAAGTGCTGGGGGATGTTGAAGGGAAGATCTCTGAGCTCCAAGGAGTGGGTGGGGGAGAGGGGGCTCTTGATTCTCACCCAGAATGGGCTCTACAGGAGTTGAAAGAAGCTATTCATCTTCCTCCATCTCTGCTTGCTTCTGGACTGCAGGTGTGTGACTGGCTGACTTGCTGGGCAAACTTTTTTTGGGGATAATGTGCTGCATGATTTTCACCTCACATTAAGGAGACAAGCAGTAATTGTCGTGTGGCGAATATAAAGTCAAATCACAAAGCCTTATATACAAAAGGTACTTTAGAGGTCATTTTACTCTGACCTGTTTTAAGTAATGGAGTAACCCAAGATCACAGGTCTAACTTTTCTTCAGCTGATACGGTAAACTGTCTTTTAATAAGAATTCTGAAATGTACAGTTGTTCATGTTTTAATATCCTTGAAACTGGGATGTGTCTCACAATCCCTGGTGTCTTATTATCACTTTTAACCATTGTTCCCATTTTAATGTTTCTGAAATCAGGATATGACTTACAATCAATGACTTCCTAAGTTCACTAAGATATAGTCCTTTCAAGCTGTGGTTTTAAATCCGGGCTATACATGAGAATCATCTGGAGCACTTTAAAAAAATATATAAGATGCTTGGTCATCACCTCAGAGATTCTGTTAAATTGGTTGGGGTAGGGGGTTATGCATTTGTATTAAAAACTAAGAGTTGGAACCACTGTCACAGCCTTCAGTGGAAAGAAAAATAATGTGTCATTATAGCAGTCAAAAACCAAGTAAGGGTGACTTTTAATAAAGTTACTGGAAGACCTGGCTTCCAACTCTTAGAGAAGTTCGGAGCACTTGGCTTGGAATCAACAGATCTGTCCTGGCTCTTAACTTCTAGTGTTATGGCCCTTGGCAGGTGATTTAGCCTCTCCCAGCCTTGGTTTCTTCATTTGTAAAATAGCAACATATCCACTTCACAGGGTTGTCGTGAACATTGAACAAGATATGTAATAAAATGCCTGCTGCATTTTAGGACACCTTATAGGTACCTTTAAGTGGAGGTTTTCTTGCAAACACTATTAATTTACGTTGAAAGATTTCTTGAGCCTGGGAGAAAAAAATGGAGCTAAGTGTGGTTTATTGAAACCTTTTGAATGAATTCCTAGTGTTAGGGTCTCCAAGTCATTTCATATGGTAAAAATACATGGCAACAAAAGTGTAAGGGTTAGTGTCAGCTTATTTTCTCACATTTCGTAAAATCATGAAAGGAATTGAGTGGAAAGGACTTACGCTAACTTAAGTTTACATTTCCAAAGCATTTCTAAATTCAGTCAGCTGCTTGTAGAAAAAGGGACCAGTTTTTTTCACCATCGCTAGTAAACACAAATGACAATGTGAACTGTAGATAAATTTATGCCATAGTACCAACATAGACTTTATTTCCTGTTTGGGATTTGGTGAACTGTTTGCTTTCCATTGCATGAAAGTCAATTTCTATATGTATCATAATGGTTTCCCATGTTTGCTGAGTAGATACGTAACAGCATAGGCTTTTTCCACTGTAAGTAAAAAATATTTTCCAGCTGCATATTGCATTTCTGCAAATGGAATCAACCGTAACCGCTGGCACCAAATATTTAGCAGTCTGGATGCTGGTGGAGAGAAGGGAGGAGTTTGCACTACTCCCAGATCACCTTTGCCCCAGGGCGGATTGTGCTCTGAATAGTTGAGCTCGTGGGCAAAGCCCACACTGTCAGTGCTCAGTGTCACCCCACAACCTGGAATTATTGTGCCTGCCCATCAGGACCTTCATCTTGGGTGAGTGGGGAAGCTCTTTTCCATATATAGCCAATGCTTGACTATCTGCTTGTGTGGATAACCCACTTTGTGGATTATTCACAGGAATTTTTAGGTCAAGCCTGGATCCTTTTTCCCTGTCTTGCCACCCACGAGGAGTCTGTAAGCTGTCGCCTCCATTCAGTTGGTATGTGCTGAGGAATTCAGTTGTGATGGCACCATGCTTGCATTTATTAAATGCCTATCTTATGCCAAACTTTTTATTAGCTCAAATCTGTATATATAACTTGGCGACGTAAGTGGTATCATCTCATTTCCCAGAGGAGGAAACAAAGATTTAGAGTTCAAGATACTTGTCTAAGGTCATACCCAAGTTTCAAATGTATAATGACTTCTAGGTTAACCGCTACTTCTGGTAACTTGAGCCATAGAAACTTCTCTATGAGTGTGAGGGCTGTGAAACCATTTTTATCAGTTTAGCATGGCAAACTTTAATCTCCTGTTATATAAGACAGACTAAAGGTTTTAACACTTGAGAGGGCAAGTAAATACAATTCAAACTGTGTAACGTATACTCTATGACTATCACTCAGGTTTTAAAAATAAAATCAGTTGAACAAAGATGGTGAAAAGTGTCTTTAATGCTAGATAATTATTCTTTTAGGGCAGATTGTAAATGCAGGCATTCCCCGCCCTGAATATATTTTGCTTGATGGAGAGCAATTTCCATGTTCTCTTAGATGATTCCTTTGTTACTATTTCTATTTAAAGCCTTGTTACCTTTGCTCCTGGTCCTACTGTAAATCACTGTTTCCATAGCAACAAGACAGAATGAGGAGGAGGGTAGCAACTGGCTCTTGAAATGCAGTGGAAAGTTCCACCTGAAATAACAACATGCAAATCACTTTAGCATATGATAAACAACAATGAAAGTGAAGCTTTTTTTGGGAAGACCGCTTATTTGGTTTTTGGAATGTACTCATTTTTCTGACGGCTTCTCTTTCTTGTTATCTTTCTTGTCTTCTTTTTTTGAGACCAAAATAAAATCATTAAAAAACAAAAATTCAACCTGACATTGCATGTGACTCAGTGGCAGATGTAGTGGTTTGTGCTTCCAGAGATAGCTCTTGAGCAGAACACTTATAAAGGCTTTTAACTGGGAAATGAATTTGACTCTTGATTAAGCCACCTTTAGTTGCCAGGATATAGCCGAAGAGTGAGATTTCCCTAACTGTTTTGCTATCAAGGACCTCTTATTATTTTTCCTTTTATCTTTTCAAAAGATTTTTAACATACCCATATAATTGGAAGTTTCAATATTGGCCTATATTTCTTCTCATATTCAGAGAAATGTAAATTTCCTTTTTGGAATATAAGAAATCTTTTTTGGAATATTGAAAATAGCTTTCAAAATAGAGTTCCCCCCAAAGGAAATTGTTGCTGTTTTGAGATGGTCAGCAGAATAGTGGGCAACATAGATATTTTACATTAAAAAAAATTGTAGGGCTGTTTTAAGTATCCCTTCCTTGTACAACACAAAGCACAATGTAAACGCTGCTTATATCTTATGTGAGTAAATAAAAATACAGAAATGGTATTCCTGTAAATTTGGGGCAAATGCTTGTATCATTTCACACTGAAGCCAAATAAAGTCATTCTTCACTGCTCTTCATTGCTGTTATTTATGGGCGTTGCTCTGAGACATTTTTTCCCTAGGTTCGAATTTTCAAGCAATCAGCGATCAGAGAATACATTTTTGAAACCCTCGAACGGTAATGATTAAGCACCGTAACACCTCCTTTTATGCAACAGATAGTGCAGCCATCACATGTCAGCTGAATTCTCTCAAGTCACACCGTCTTCGGGTATCTTCACGCACACCTTCTCCTGGGATCACGTCTGCTTGTGGGAGTCCTATTCATAAAGCCCAGAGTCTTTGCTTCAAAGCCGCTCTATTTAATGAGATCAATGGCCAGGTCTCAAGATGAAGTCCTCTGGCCCCCTGCTTCAGAATAACCTGGAGTGCCTGTTAAAAATGCAGAGACCCAAATCCAGACCAACTGATCCATTTCTGGGGGTGAGATGTATCAATATAATGTGAATTTTGGATAGGCACCAGGTTCCTTTATTTCCCAGTGCTCAGTTAAGCCCTCAGCTAAGCAAGGTTGAGGGTGGAGGCTGTCCCTGGTGCTAAAAAGCCTTCAGGTCCTCATAGGCATCAGCAGCCCTAACACCTGTTCTTCTCTTCCCTCTATCACTGCACCAACCCCTCCCCAACCCCTGAACCAGACCCCATCATCTGTCTCCTCACCAGACCTTAAACTCTTCCGGTTGCTCCTTGTAATTTTTCCTTAAAGTCTTTTGAGAAATGATCTCATTTGTAAAGCATGGATTAAGAGTGGGTGTATGTGGATTTCCCTGGTGGCACAGTGGTTAAGAATCCACCTGCCAATGCAGGGGACACGGGTTCGAGCCCTGGTCCGGGAAGATCCCACATGCCGCAGAGCAACTAAGCCCGCACGCCGCAACTACTGAGCCTACGCTCTAGAGCCCACAAGCCACAACTACTGAGCCCACGTGCCACAACTACTGAGCCCGTGCTCCACAGCAAGAGAAGCCACCACAATGAGAAGCCCACGCACCGCAACGAAGAGTAGCCCCGCTCACTGCCACTAGAGAAAGCCCGTGTGCAGCAACAAAGACCCAATGCAGCCAAAAATAAATAAATAAAATTTTTTAAAAAATAGAAGAGTGGGTGTATGTGCGGAGTGGGTGGGGTTGAGGTGAGGCAGTTGGAGGATTTTGGACTTTTGTCTCAAGAGCTCTGCCCTCATAGCAGAAAGTGAGACACAGATGTAGAGAACAAACGTATGGACACCAAAGGGGGAAAGCCGTGGGGGGTGGAGGTGGTGGTGTGATGAATTGGGAGATTGGGATGGACATGTGTACAATGATGTGTATAAAATTGATGACTAATAAGAACCTGCTGGAAAAAAAAAAAAAAAGAGCTCTGCCCTCATAGGATGACCTTGATTGCATTAGTTCCTCCTGGGGTTGGGGGGTAAGAGTAGGGGTGGGAAATATTCCATGCAGGGCCTCGTATAAAAACATTTCCATTGGGCTTCCCTGGTGGCGCAGTGGTTGAG
>NC_041221.1:75720102-75732927 GCF_002837175.3 Physeter macrocephalus | reverse complement strand
GAGCCTGCGCGTCCGGAGCCTGCGCTCCGCAAAGGGAGAGGCCACAACAGTGAGAGGCCCGCGTACCGCAAAAAAAAAAAACCAACAAAAAAAACATTTCCATTGAGTGAGATGGACCCCCATATTGATATGATTTGGGGGCTGTATGTTTCTCTCTCTTAATAGTTTGGTTCAGGACCATAAGAATCCTAGCTTACGTTTCCTGAGAATAAACCAAATTGTGGATGAAAGAATGTAACCCAGAAGCATTGATGGATATATGGAGAAATCTATTTGGTTTTTTTAAAAAATTGAAGTATACTTGATATACAATACTATGTAAGTTACAGGTGTATAATATAGTGATTCACAATTTTTAAAGGTTATATTCCATTTATAGTTATTATTAAATATTTGCTCTATTCCCCTTGTTGTACAATATGTCCTTGTAGCTTATTTTGTACCTAATAGCTTATACTCTTAGTCCCCTACCTCTGTATCCCCTCCCTACTTATCTGGGTTTTTAAAAATATATATTCATCAACAATTCACAAGTGGATGATTTTGAGCTTGCTTGAAAGAGGCTTTGATTCCAGTTTAACCAATGGATGTATCTGAGGTCATATGAGAGGAGTAAAGGGAATAACAATCCTTTTGGCACTGGTAGGAAGTTCTAAACTGAGGCCTGCCTCTTAGAATCACAGGTGAGACATATTGTCTACAGAGTGGCCCATGGGGGTGTAGAGATGTCACCTGAGTTTGGGATCTAGATGTCCGGTAGCCATCTTTATATCCTCCAGGACGGGGCTGCCCCTGGCCTCCTAGGCCTGGTGCCTGGAGCGATACTGAGTAATCACACACGCACTCCTAGGTTTGAAAATTTGTACCTTCCCCTCTGTGAGTTCCTAGTCATCCTGCACTGATATTGAAATTGCTCTGTGAAATTCAGGGTCTCTAATAAGTGCTCGGCAGGGCAGCACCAGCTCTGATAACACAGGCAGTAGCTGCTTCTCAGCTTGACTACTTGACACCAAGCAGAGATCACACCTTGTGGGAAGGGGAAATCAACAGGGAAATATGACTGGGAGATTTCAGGGGCAGGAAAGGCCCAGGGTATAGGATTGATTACAGCTGGGTCTGGGTAGGAGCAGGGGAAATCTGAGAGCCCTGGGCCTCGGTAAATGGGGAAGGACACATGGAAAATGTGGGAAGTAAAAATGAGGGAATGAAAAGTTAGTAGTAGTCATCCTGTCATTTGCAAAGGATTTATAGCTTTCATACCCCGTGAGCTCTTTTGATCCTTCTGAGACCATTCAAGATGTAGGGGTGGGTGTTATCCCCAGTTTACACATGAAGATACTAAGCCACAGAGAGGCAGTGACTTGCTCAAGGCTAGCTGGGACCAGGACACAGGTCTTTTGTCTCTTGTTTGCCTCTCCTGTCTATTTCTTCTGTTCCACACTATTGACTAACAGTCAGAGAGTAACCCCATACTGACTCTGCCTACTTCATAATTCTGCCCACGGTCAGCTGAGCAGGGAATAAGTGATCAGAGAAAGAGGCATATCTAGGAGACTGAACTTTTCCCCAAGGTTGACTTATACTAAATGGATGTCCATGACCAATGGTGTTTCGTTAGGCTGAGCTGCATAATGGGTCTTTAATGTGGGTAAGACAAGACCACCCAACTCACTTTTAACTGATGAAGCTGAAACCAGATCTGTAGAGGTGAAAGGCTTATGCATTAGCCCTGGGATAATAGATTTCCAGATGGCTGGAATCGGACCTCTGTCTCTGCCTTTGGCCAGTGATATTGACCAATAAACTGCTTTATGTCAATAGATCAGAGATATAGTGCAAGTGAATGTTACATGTAGATAATAGCCTTTATTCAGGGTCTTTTGTAACTCCTTAATGTACAGTCTTAAGACTCTCAGAGGGGAAATGTTCTGAGAAACCTCTTTGAAAGTCTTCTACATGATGCATTTTGTAAGGGGTAACATATGCTAAAATTAAGCAAGGTGTACTTGTAAGAAGGAAAAGGGTAGGGGTACTTGTGAACGGTTTGAACAGTGCTTGTTACAAATAGCCTTGCCTTTCTGAGCGTCCTCTCCACCGATGTGTACTAAAGCAATGTTATGAGTGACACACAAAAAGGCTGAAGACTCCTTGATGTAGCTGTCATTTTTCTCATAGAGAAACACAATCACTTTCCAGTCTACTTTATAGAAATGTAAATGTGTGTCTCTGAGAAAGTTACTCTCCCCCGTGAATAATGTGGTCCATCTGAAAAGGGGCGATGAATGGGCTACATGTAAATTATGACTTCCCAGGATGTTTCTTTGACATTCAACTGAAAGAGATGGATCTGGTTGAGGTTGGTAATTGTGCCTCTTTCCCTGTGGGCTGTAAGCATATTTTTGTGGGAGGGAAATGAATGCAAAGGTGCACGGGAGACTGCCCTTCGCACCGTAGGTGAGCAGGTGACCTCTTTTAGCGATGGTTTTTTAAAAGTTGGCTTTGAATGGTCTGAAGAGAAAATGATTTAAAGATTATTGGTGGAGTTTAGACACTGCATTTAACGTCCTCTTCACATTCTGAATATGGCACACTATTGTGAGAAATAACCCCCAAGGTGAACAGGGTTGAAAGTGAAGGTAGTGCTCTGAGGAAGAAGCCAGCTGGGCTGAATGGTGATACAAAGAGCCTTCGGGGCAGAAAAATGCAAAATGCATCCCGGATATTTGTGTGTTTGCTAGTGAGGTTGGGGAGATGTAAGAGATTTTGTGCCAGTTAAGTCTTCGGCAAGAATCAGAATTGAGGAGGAAATGTGAGAAATCAAACACAGCTCTTAGGTTTCCCAGGAAGATAGAAGGAGACAGAATTGCCTGTCTCTCTCCTCACAATATTTGCCCTGCTGATCTGAAGAATGAAAACACTGATCTAAAATTAGGGTGAAACGAAAGGCTTCAAGGCTTATGTCCAAGAAAGTAGCTCCTGATTTCATAGTTTTTCCTCATGTACAGTTTGCAGCCAGAATCACACATGATGAAGAGTTTTCTGGTTATACGAAGAAATGGCATTAAAATATTGCAAATAACTTTGCCTACTTTCTTTTAGATTTTGTTCTCAGTATAATTTAGACAAAGATAAGGTTATGCAGTTAGGGATGCTCTCTTCTCTTGGTTCATATTTCTAATTAAAAAAGGACATGGCAACATTTATTCCTTCAACTCATCGAATACTCATTGAGTTGCTTACTGTGTGCCATGCTCCGTTCTGAGTGCTTGACGAGGTTTATCTCCCTGAATCCCCACAAGCCTATGAGATAGAACCTTGGGTTGGGTTCTCGAGGCAGAGAGGTATGTGTAGAAAGTTGATGGGGGAATGCTTTTGAGATCAGCACCTGTGGGGTGAAGGCAGTGGCCTGGGAGGGTGGGGGGTAGGGAGGAGTCGCACCCCTGCAGAGGTGCAGCAGAGGATGAAGCTGATCCCACTGGGAACCTGGAAGGTCCTTCAGCTTTGTTCCATCTTGAGACAGGGGAACTAGGTTTTATACCTGTCATTCATCTCCCGCTACACGCCCCCCTCCCCAGTGATCAGTGGATGTCAGATGTCCCCGGGAAGGGGTATGATCCTGGGCAAGGCCATCTCTCAGCAGCTGAGAGCCATCAGCTGTCAATATTCCTAGCAGTTGGGGATGGATTGCATGAGTGCTGAAGTGGGGCTATCTGGGTACCCCACCATAGCCATCAATACAGGTATCATTACTCTTTTTACAGAAGAAAACGGAGGCTTCTAGAGTAACAATTTGCCCAAGGTCACACAGCGGCATGGAGGGCCAGGATGAATGCTGTGCAGTCTGATCCACAGCGCACACTCTGAATCACCATTTGGCTTCTCCTACAAACCAGATAAGTAAACCAGTAACTGAATAAGATACTTTCAAAGAGAAGTACATGCTCTGAAGAAAATAAAAGGGGGCATATTAATATGAAGTTAATGTATTGACAGTATGTCTACTTCCTGGTACCATGAGATATTTCACCACATGGACAGCGGTGACTGCTAGTCATCCTGTTCTTCTTCCTGGCACACAGCCAGTTGGCATTATCCGGTTTCTCTTTTGGTGATGTGGGCCACTTCCCAGCCTGGCCAATAGGACCTCTAGACTCCACACTCCTTCCCCAGACCCAAGGGCGGCTGTGACCAGGGCAGCCTTGGAAGCTGGTGCTGAAGACAGTAGAGCTGCTGTGGGCCTGGGTCTCTCAGGGATCCAGTGGGTTAGCGGGCACCTGATCTGGAGCCCTCACCCTGGGCTGTTAGTGACATGAGTGAGAAATGAACTTATTCTTTCAGCCCTGGAATTTTAGGGGGTGGATATTTGTTATTGGATCTTAGTTTACTCTCATGAGTACAGTGTAGAAATTTATTTAAAATATTTTAGTATAAACAGTATAATCTATGGTTAGTTATTATTGGGGTGGTATGATGGTTAATTTTGTGTGTCAACTTGGCTGGGACGCATTGCGCAGATATTGGGTCAACTGCTATTCTGTATGTTTCTGTGAAGGTAGTTTTTTTTTTTTTTTTTTTTTTTTTTTTAATGAGATTAACATTTAAATAGGTGGATTCTCCTTTTGAGCGTCCTGGTGAAACCTCTGAGGTCAGGGTTTATGTCCCACATAGTGGTTGGAGAGCTCCAATAGTAAAAGGTATGTTGAAATGAAAAATGAGGCAAGCCAACATTGTATTAATTCCTTACTGTCCTAATGTTATTTTGTTCCTAGTATCTTTTGTATTGGAATGATTGATCTGACATGTTGAAAGGAATTCACTTTACTATGAAAACAAACTCTATTTCCATTATAAACTTGAGTTTTTCTATCATTTTGATGAACTTTTTGCAGAGGATTAGTGTCATCATTGTACTGTTACTGAGGTATAATGATTTACCTTTCCCAATTACTTACGTTTTCCAATAATTAAAAGTTTGCTTTAACTGCCCAAATAAATAAATAAATAGGTGGATTCTGAGTAAAGCAGATCACCCTCTGTGGTGTGGCTGGGCCTCATCTGGGTAGTTGAAAACCTTAATGGAACAGAGATTGAACTCCCCCAAGTAAGAAGGAATTTGGCCAGCAGTCTGCCTTCCAGCTTCCTCTGCAACTTCTGCTCTTCCTGGTTCCCTAGCAGACGGCCTTTGGACTTGAACTCCACCCTTTCCCGAGTCTCCACCCTACCCCATCAGAGTTTGGACTTAACCAAGCCTCCATGACCACATGAGCCAATTCCTTAAAACAAATCTCTCTCTCTCTCTCCACACATCTGTTGGTTCTGTTTCTCTGAACAACACTGACTGATATAAGTAGTTGTTAGCATTTGAAGCACTCAGATAAGGACTCCCTATTTCAGAAATGACTGTAGTGTGCTTCATATATCACCATATTGGGTTGGCCAAAATGTTTGTTTGGGTTTTTCTGTTAACATCGTTGGGAAAAACCCAAACGAAATTTTTGGCCAACCCAATAGAAATCTACTTCAGGAAGTTTAACATAAAGAATGTTAGAAATACATTTAAAAAAATTGGTGTTATGGATTATATTCAAGATGCACGGCTTGCTAAAAAGATTTTTCAGTCCCCATCAGCCTTGCAAGAATGAGATATAAGAATCTGTCAAGCCTAATAGCCTTAGGCCTAGAGCTCTACTGGGCTAGACCACGTGCTCCACAGAGCCCTGTACTCCTGTCCAGCCAGGGGTCTAGCTGACTCTGCTGAACTTTCCTTGTGTCTGCCTCTGAGTGAATTTGGAAAAAACGACTCAAACTCTTGTGCTAATCTTCTGTGTGCTTTGGTGTGTAGTAGGAGAAAGCTGAGGCGGGTAAGCCTGTTGGTCTTTATATGAAATATTCTAGTTTCTTCTTACCTTTGCTTATTGGTTTCGATGCGGATTTTTATAACCATCCCCAACCAGGTCAGTGAGATGGCCCCTTTCTTTGCCTCAGTGAGCTTGTTGATCGCAGCACACCTTCTGTTGTTTTAGCTATTTTAGTTGCTACCCACGCTCAGATACCTTTTCACAGGTTCCCTGGAAAGCTGAGTGTGTATGGCATCTAAATGTTGACAACTGGTATGTCATTGTATTTAGAAAGCTGTTCTCTGGCTCCCTGAAAAAAATGGTAATACTAAAATATTATGCTCTTGGATTGACATTGCTGTAATGTGATGGGCTCATTTGTATTCATGGCGAGCTTCAAAACAAGTATCCCAGACTGCGGATTTTTCTAATTAAATAGCTGGAAAAACCATCTACCATTATCTCATTTGAACTTTCTGTAATTGCTTATTTCCTCTTCCTCTTTTTAATGCATAAATAAAACCCTCAGATTTTAATTTCCCTTTGACTTTTCTTTACTCAGAAATACTACCTTTCTTGACATGTTTTTCATGAGTTCATTTAAAAGAAAAGTTTATTACCTTACCTTTCTGATCCAGTGTTAAAAGGCAGATTACTGTAATTTCCCATTATTAGGGAATTATTATCAATAAATATTGTGATAATTGGTACAAAACACTAAACCATATAATTTTCTTCTGTGTTAAGCTTTGTTATGTAACAAATGCGAAGCTTCATTGTTATTTGGCGGTTGTATTTAGGAACATTCTCTCAAAGGCAGAGCAGTGTTGGGGAAATGTGGCCTCTGGAGTTTATAGAAGCCACTTATTAGCTGTTTGGCCCTAGAGGACCTCATTTTTTAAATCTGTAAAATGAGGCCTTTTTTGCAGGGGGAGCAGAATTCATGTGGTTGTAAGGATCAAGGGATCTGGAAGAAAAGAGATTTTTTTTCCTAAAAGTATAATATCAATTGACCATTTATTGACTACTGACTGATTGATTAAAAAATCTTGAGCACTCAGTATAACCCAAGCAGGCATGTGTGAGCCCGTGTACACACACTCAGACATCCAGACCTCACCGCTATTCTGAACTTTATTTCACCATTCCTTTGTTTGGGATGTTTAAATTGTTTCCAGTTTTTCCAATTATAAGTAATGTTACAGTAACTTTTTTTGTACATAAGTCCTCCCAAATCTGTGATTATTTCACTAGAGAAGATTCCTGGAAGTAAAATTATGGGTCAAAGTGTGTGGACTTAAATGAGTTATGCATATATTTCATAAATACTGCTTTCCTGAAAGATAACCCAATTTACCTTCCTAACTAGGAGTTTGTGAGAACAGCCATCTCTCCACACTCTTACCAGTACTTAATAGTACTATCTCATTGTTGTCTTTATTGCATATCTATGGTTATTAGTAATTAATAAGGCTAAACATGTTTTCTAATGTGTTTATTAACCAGTTCCAATTTCCTGAGAATCGTCTAATTGCATATGCCTATCTTGATATTAGATGTTAACTGTCTTAATTTATAGCAACACTTTACATATTAAAAATATTAAATCTTTATTGTATTGTTTGCAAGTACATTTCCTATCTACCATTTGATTTCAACTTTATTTATACCATTTTCTGGTGGAAAGATGTTTACATCGTTTTATGTGGACAAATATAAATATCTATTTATTAAATATGGGTGGTGGATATGTGGGCATTTATTATATATTTTTCCCTATCTTAAGATGTTCATGAAGAATTCATTTCTTCCCTCTTGGTTTGTTTCATATAGTGCTGTCACGGTTAACTTGTCTATTTTCCTACTGGACATGAACTAGAACCTTGTACTCCTGAGTCCATAATGTCTGGTAGGTCTCATTAAACATTTACTCAATAAAGGAAAGAACAGTCTCTGGGTGAGGAAGAACTATGAGAAAGATATGCAGTCCACGGGGCGCAGTCTCATCCTGAGGCTGTGGGAATGATAGATCTTTGCAATAGGAAGCGCTCAGCAGAAATGACTTCACACAGATTTCATGGTGTAGACGCACTGAATCAGTCGGTATATTTGAGACCCCGTCATGAATACATGTCAGCCTCCTCCCAAACATACCCCCTCTCCCAGGATGTTTAAACAGCATGTGTACCTTTGTCGATGATGCTGGACAGATCAAGAGTAAGGAAGAGACAAACCACACTGGACCCTCCCATCACCAACAGCATTTAAGGGCAGGAGCTGAACTGTATAGCGTGACATAATATTTTGCATTAATAAAGGCTTTGGAGTTAGTCTTGTCTTCTAAAAAGAAGGCAGGCTTCTTAAGGGACATGTCCGTGTTATTTGCACCTTATTTCCTACAGTGCCCAGAAAATTGCTGAATGTCTATTAGATGCTCAGTGAGTACCAAAGGCGTCTAATTTCCTTTTCTTTTGCATATTGCTATTCTTAGCAGTTTTATGTGCAACAGGAGGACATTTTTTTTTAGTCTTCCAGGATTTTCATTTTTAACTAAATTTTTTTTTTTATTCCGGGCTGAGAATAAATATTCTAACTGTAACGTTAAATCTCAATTGAATATACGAGCTATTTTTTCAAAGCCTCATTTTGGATTCTTATTTCAGCTCTCGGTTTCCTTGTTATCTTGTGTCACAATCAGATAGGAGTTGTCCAGAAGATTCTTCTCTCGTCTAAATGCAGCCCTGTTTCTCCCTTAAATCTGTGAAGCAACTTGTTAGATGAGGAGGCATCTTGCTGTCTTTTCCTGCTCCAGGCTGGAGGCAGAGAGTAGAAAATCCACAAAAGACTAGAAAAAACTAGATGATCCACCATGAGTGGAGCAATTTGGGGAAGTGAAGTCAAACTGAAGTGAAGCTCTGGGGTCTGACAGTGTTGAGTTGCCAGAGGTCGGAGGTCGGAGTTTCATGTCAGAAGTTCTGGGCAGCACAAAGTAGTTGTTTGAAAAGCAGCTTCTACTGGGAAATCAACCACTGGCTATGTTGGCTGCTTATATGATGAAAAGAGAAAGGCAGAAAGTACCATGCTAGAAGGCGAGGTCCCCATGGAGACCTCCAGTGTTACCTCTTCACATCCCGTGCAGCCGTGTACTTCTTCTAACCACTGTTGTTTTTTGACTTTTCTATTTGCAGCCACAGGTATCTCTTTTCATGATTTTGCCGGGATTTTTTTCCCAATTAAAAAAAATTGTGCTAAAATACACGTAACATAAAACTTAACCATATTAACTATTTTAAAGTGTTCAGTTCCGTGGTATTGCTGAATTTTCAACACCAAAGTTTTCAAGATTTCCTGCCTCCGGCCCATGAGGCCACCGGAGGGCAAACAGATTGACACCTGACATTGTATGAATTAGTCTGAAATTTTAAATTTGTGTTCTAAAAATTCAGACTAACTTCATTTGGATTGTGGTGGTGGTGGTTTAAATGTGAGACTGAAAATAAAACCTGGCTTTGTTGTCAAATATGACATTAAGGGAACGTCACTGGTGTGATAATTCAGATATAAAAGTCTTTGGAACCTCAGGAACGAAACACTGAATCTGCACCGGAGCTGGGTTTCTAAACTGGTGCTCCTTCCTATGCTGGGTTTTGCTTTTCGGCTCTTCTGAGGTGTCTCCTAAAGGCAGTGCGTGCAACCGCGTTGTCCTTTATGTCTTCCATGGTGGTCCTGGGGACCAGCCGTGGGATTCCAGGAAAGTCACTTTTCTGTTCTGTGACGTGGTTCATCCTGCAGATAATGGCAACGTTTTGCACAGCATGGAGGAGCTGAAGGATTAATGCGATCTGTATGAGTAGTACCATAGAATCGTGCTATCTTCAGTGGCACTGTCAGGTGGGCTCACCCTGCTTTGTTCTTACAAAGCATCTTGTGTACCAGGAGTTGTGAGTACTTTCTGGATGGTGTGTGTGTGTGTGTGTGTGTAGGAGGGCATGGTGAATGTATACTGTTGCTTTGATTAGCCATCTCCCCCCTATTTACTCAACAACTACAACAAACCTAGGTAGTAAAATAAATGTTTTTTTCTGCCCATTCCTGTTATGTTTCCCCTCCCTCTTTTCCTTCTTTCCTCCTTTCTTCCTCTGATGTAGAACATACAACCTAGCCAACACTGTCTTTTTTGGTAAATATCAGTCTACTTTTTGATCACACCAGTCACTTGTAACTGTTTCTTTGCAGGCACTTTATTGATCAGATCTGGAGAGAGATACTCTGAAGTTGCTCTGTTTATTATATTTGATGTACTGTAGCTAGGAAATAGGGTTTTTACTTTTTTTAAAATATTGCAGTTTGTGCTTCCTAATATCCTGCACTTAAAGAACATGATTACTGCTAATTATCATTTAGAAAATTATTTTTTGCTTGATTAGAGATTTTAACTGTGTACTCAAATCTAGTGGGTCTTCATTATGTGTGTTACTTTCCATTGCACACTGGCTTAAATATTAATATATGGAAATTTAGCTTCATTTGCCATACCTTTTGATGTCAGAAGCATAATCAGTGTAATTGGCTTAGATTGTTTTTTCTCCTGTTTGTATTTCATATTATCTAATGTCATTAGTGAGCTGACTACTGAGTGGTAATCTGCATTTCAGAACTGCTTCTCGAGCACATTATTACCATTGATTTTCGTTATTTTAATTCCCCTTCAGCCAAGGCAGGCTCTCAAGCTGTGCCATATTATTCAAAGAACTGCTTTTTTCCATTCGGTGAGCAGCTCTTTTTTAAAGAAATTTATTTTATTCACGTAGAGTTGATTTACAGAGTTGTGTTAGTTTCTGCTGTACAGCAACCTAAAGGCAGTGCATGCAACCGCGTTGTCCTTTATGTCTTCCATGGTGGTCCTAGGGACCAGCCGTGGGATTCCAGGAAAGTCACTTTTCTGTTCTGTGACGTGGTTCATCCTGCAGATAATGGCAACGTTTTGCACAGCATGGAGGAGCTGAAGGATTAATGCGATCTGTATGAGTAGTACCATAGAATCGTGCTATCTTCAGTGGCACTGTCAGGTGGGCTCACCCTGCTTTGTTCTTACAAAGCATCTTGTGTACCAGGAGTTGTGAGTACTTTCTGGATGGTGTGTGTGTGTGTGTGTGTGTAGGAGGGCATGGTGAATGTATACTGTTGCTTGGATTAGCCATCTCCCCCCTATTTACTCAACAACTACAACAAACCTAGGTAGTAAAATAAATGTTTTTTTCTGCCCATTCCTGTTATGTTTCCCCTCCCTCTTTTCCTTCTTTCCTCCTTTCTTCCTCTGACGTAGAACATACAACCTAGCCAACACTGTCTTTTTTGGTAAATATCAGTCTACTTTTTGATCACACCAGTCACTTGTAACTGTTTCTTTGCAGGCACATTTATTGATCAGATCTGGAGAGAGATACTCTGAAGTTGCTCTGTTTATTATATTTGATGTACTGTAGCTAGGAAATAGGGTTTTTACTTTTTTTAAAATATTGCAGTTTGTGCTTCCTAATATCCTGCACTTAAAGAACATGATTACTGCTAATTATCATTTAGAAAATTATTTTTTGCTTGATTAGAGATTTTAACTGTGTACTCAAATCTAGTGGGTCTTCATTATGTGTGTTACTTTCCATTGCACACTGGCTTAAATATTAATATATGGAAATTTAGCTTCATTTGCCATACCTTTTGATGTCAGAAGCATAATCAGTGTAATTGGCTTAGATTGTTTTTTCTCCTGTTTGTATTTCATATTATCTAATGTCATTAGTGAGCTGACTACTGAGTGGTAATCTGCATTTCAGAACTGCTTCTCGAGCACATTATTACCATTGATTTTCGTTATTTTAATTCCCCTTCAGCCAAGGCAGGCTCTCAAGCTGTGCCATATTATTCAAAGAACTGCTTTTTTCCATTCGGTGAGCAGCTCTTTTTTAAAGAAATTTATTTTATTCACGTAGAGTTGATTTACAGAGTTGTGTTAGTTTCTGCTGTACAGCAAGTGATTTGGTTATACATATATGTACATTCTTTTTCATATTCTTTTCCATTATGGTTTCTGTTTCGGAAATCCCATCAGCATTCTAATAAATGCTGATGTTTTGACTTGGTCTGTGGGCGGCTGCGGGGGGCAACTTGATTTTCGTCGTTGCATATGGGTGAGGGTGGGTAGCCCAAGACTTGTGTGCCTTTATTCTGAATGGTGATTAACATGAGAGCCTCTGGTGCCCAGAGGGAAGCTGGCTGCCTGCTTTGGTCTGTTTGCAGAGACTGAGCGGGGTAATTGATGAGCCCAGAGACTTCTCCAAGCCTGGAGCCAGGGCTCACCATCCATAGGACTCTGGTGCAGTCTGTTGCTGGTACACTGCAGCCATACCTCTCTTTGCTCTCCCTGAGGCTGGCAAGTTTGTCTTTTGCCCTTGGAAAATGATTGCTGGACTGACTTAGGGATTGGAATCCAATTGCCTTTCAGTTTTTGAGTATATTCCAAAACTAACTGTAAAAAGAACCCCACATTAAAGTCTAAGTTTGGCTACGGTCAGCCACAGATTCTGCTAACCCTCTGGCTGGGATACTTGTGTTCTATTTAGCTGGTGGTGGTTATTAAGTCATTTGTTGGTACACAGAATCTTGAATGTTAAGGCTGCAAGGAAATGACCAGCGCCAGTATTCTGCTTCTGTCTTTTTATACACAAGGAAACAGAAGCATAGAGGGGTTGATGACTGGATTGAGATGACACAGCTACTGAGTGGCAGAGCTGAGTGGGAGAGTCCCCCTTTCCCAAGCAGAGATCTTTACTTCTTTTTTAAAATTTTTAATTTTCTTTTTCTTTTTTATGAATTTATTTATTTATTTTTGGCTGCGTTGGGTCTTCGTTGCTGTGCGCGGGCTTTCTCTGGGTGCGCGAGCAGGGGCTACTCTTTGTTGCGGTGCACGGCCTTCTCATTGCAGTGGCTT
>NC_041221.1:75705041-75719804 GCF_002837175.3 Physeter macrocephalus | reverse complement strand
CTTTGTTGCGGTGCACGGGCTTCTCATTGCAGTGGCTTCTCTTGTTGTGGAGCATGGGCTCTAGGCTCTCAGGCTTCAGTAGTTGTGGCACGTGGGCTCAGTAGTTGTGGCTCGCTGGCTCTAGAGCGCAGGCTCAGTAGTTGTGGTGCACGGGCTTAGTTGCTCCGTGGCGTGTGAGATCTTCCCGGACCTGGGCTTGAACCCGTGTCCCCTGCATTGGCAGGCAGATTCGTAACCACTGTGTCACCAGGGAAGTCCCTACTTCTTTTTTTTTAAATTGAAGTATAGTTGATTTACAATATTGTGTTAGTTTCAGGTGTACAGCATAGGGATTTGGATTTTTTGCTGATTGCATTCTATTATAGGTTATTACAAGATATTGGGTATATGCTCTTTGCTTCTTAGTGATACCTTGTTACTGGATGACCCAGTGTAGCAATGTATTGTGCACACCTGCTAACTGCACCGTCCATGTGGGTGATTGGCAGCTATATATGTATACATGTAGTTCAGTGTGTTTTGGGTGGGGCAGAGGCTTTTATAAGGGAAATGAGAAGACAAAAGGAATGTAATTAAGTGCATGTGTGTATGTGTCTACACACATGTACATGTTAAGGGGTCTAGCAGGGTGATTCTGCCTGAATGTGACCTAAGACAGCTTGGATTAAATAGTTTTTCTCTCCTTTCTCCTGTTAGGGCACCTCTCCGCTCCTGTAGCACTGGAGAAATACAGTCATTTGGTGCTAAGTGTTCTGAACTCCTCGGAAGGCACTTCCCCCCTGGTTAGCACTTCTCTTCACTGTTTGGTTTGACCCAAAGGTCTGGAAGTGGAGGCACCTTCCTTGGGGAGGTTGGAGGGGAGAACTGGGCAGGAATTTTCTGTTTGAAGTTTCTATAATAATTAGTTTAGGACCCACCAAAGTGTAATTCCTCATGAATTTAATTATTGTAGGAATTCTTAATTATCAAAAGGGTTTTAAAATGTTTTAATCAAGAAGCCTCCAGGGTGAGTATTTTGGGTTATGTGGCATTAATGTCCATAACTGGCAGTTGTTCTAACAGTTGGTTTAAGTTAATTGGTCTTCATCAAAGAAGGCAAATAAAATTGATCCAGGCAGTATTTTACTGCACATGTCTAGAAACGAGCATCTTAATCCTAAATAATCATTTCCTGCTGTTTCCTCTTTGGTCCCGGCCTCTCCTTGTTTTAATGTGTTGGTTTCTGATACAGGGATATGAGTTAATGTCCTTCCTTCTGACTTATGTGTGAGAGCCTGGGCTCCTGACATACCCAGAATGTGCCTGCCTGACACCACCTTCCCTGTCAATTCAGTTAAAAGCACCAGGCGAGTGAGCGGCTTGGCACTGGGTAAACCTTGGACCGGCTGGCCGGAACATTTGGAGACTGACTGCATTTTATCTGAGTTGCCAGGGAGCTTTCAAAGTGAATGGACCTGGATACTGAGACTTATTTACTTAGTGAAAAGGACAAAAGGATGGACTAGGTTAGTGACTTCCAGACTCTTGGATTTCACTGACCAATAAAATATCTAAAATGATTTTGAAGACTGACATAGAATTATCAACATTTCTTTTTTCCAAGTAAGGGCATTAAAAAAGGATCAAGGTATCCCCTATTGTGACCACCACGTGTGTGTGTGTGTGTGTGTGTGTGTGTGTGTGTGTGTGTGTGTGAGAGAGAGAAGTTTAACAATAAAGGTCAGCCATTATGTTCAATTAAAACAACTCCATGAAAAACTTAATATGGTATCTTTATTTTATTTTTTTTCCATTTCACCAAAGACTGGTAAAAACTGGCATTTAACGACTGAGGCAGGTGACGTTTTAAGAGTCCCTTCTAGATATAACATTGACTTGAATTTAACTTATCCCTCACTATGACCTAAAGAGCCTTTCATCCTTTTTCATTTTTTTCCTTCTAAGTAACTCTTTTCTTGCGTGCATTTTCTCTCTTTCCTCACTCCATCTCTCCTGTTCACTCCCACTTCCTCCTCCTCCCCTTCTGACTGTTTCCCAGGTAATCTCTCAAGGGCAGAAAGGCTATGTGTCACCACCCTGGGTGCCCCAGTGCAAGGGGCTGGTTTCTCTACTAAATGGAGTGGTGTTCTCCAACCTAGCGAGAGAGCTGCCATATGCAATTCTCATGCTGCAGGTTCAAATGTAAAACATCTTTATTTTGCTGACATCATCTGTTCATAGACACTTCTTGGCCGTAATCCTCCAATTAGCTGGGCACCTACCAGGTAGTTTCGTGTTCTAAATATTTTTCTAATTAGTTAGACTCTGCTGTATGAGATGAAATCAAAAAACCTTTCTTCAATCAAGATATATTATGTTGCCGACTTCTCTTCAATCTACTGGGTCTATTACTCTGTCAAAGAAATAGATTAATGGGCTGAAAATTTCACCAGAGCTTGTTTTCTCATGAGGTTTGCTGATCTGACTGCTTTTGTTTGGGTCAGAACTTATAGTAGCTGTAGGTCTGCTTGTTTTTCACTACTTGGCTTTCTAGTTTCAATAAAATATTTCCAAAGTATGCAAGAGTGAGGGGCAATTAAGAATATTTTTATAAATTTTACATACAAGCCTGGTTTTGATATCCATAAAATCAGCTGGTTTGGCTTTTTGATAAAGATTATGTTCAAGTATTCCTCATTCAAATGACTTCTAGGAAACTGTTTTATTGGTTAAAATGAAACAAAATACTTTTCTTTAATGAACTATAGTCTTGTATTCAAATCGTCATGAAACATAAAATACAGATGGATAGTGGCATGTCAATTTATTTGGCCAGGTGAATTCAAAGACTAGGTAATATCTTTTGACTAATGAAGGAAAATACTGTATAAATTCTTCAAAACTTCAGATAGTTATTTCTTTTTATTCTGTCTGTAAAAAATGCAATAAACTCTCACTAACTGAGTACCATAATTCCTTCAAACATTTTGGCAGACATTTTGTCAGAGATGGCTTTGATATCTATGGGGTGTTTAGGATCTTTTATGGTGGAAAATAAAGTTAAACATTTAGGAGATTCTAAGTTGTTCATATAAAAACATTGTGGTCCACATAGTCTAAGAGTTAAAAGACCAACAAATTCATGGTAATGCTGAGATATGGGCTTAGCCATTTGAATCTGAGAACCAGAGTCCCAGGAGAGCATGAGGTCTTTTAAGTTTGTATAAATTCTGTGTTTAAAGTGTTGGGTTTGCTTGAGGGTAACCTACCAGCTTTGGCATCTTCTGAATGCCTCTGCCCTGTTTCAGCAGTAGTATCGTGGACAGAACATTGAACTTGGACAGAGAATCCCTGGAATCAGGTCCTGACAGTGCCTTCCTAGCCACTGACTCTCCGAGTCATGGTCTCTTTGTCTGGGGATGGCAAGACTTCACTCAGAGGGTTATTATGAAGATTAGAAGACATCGCGTGGAGAAGAATATTTTATGAATTGTGGAGCTCTATACAGATATCAAGTATTTGAAATTGTGTTAATTCTGTCAGAAGCAAGTCTGGTTAACAGTTGATAAGGGTCGACGACATCCGTCCTGCCCGCTACATTTTCACCTAGCAATACGTGGCATGTCTGCAGCATCCCTCCTTGTCTGCTCTGCTATGTTGATTTAATAGCAGTTATGGAGCATCAGTCTTACCACGTAATTATAATCAGTCTTGTAATGTCACCAAAGGGACTGACTCCCTGTCAGGATGGGTACAAACCTAGGGTTCTAGAGGCTTGATGGTAATCATTTTGACCTCAAAATGTGGGCTGATGTACCCTTCAAGAACTAGAGATAAGAAAATAAGAATTAAAAGCAAGTAAGACTTCTGCCTGAATGTGTCGCCTGGTTGGAGGTGGAGGGGCAAAGAGCTTGGAGCCCTGACAGAATGGGAGGCATGTGGAGACACATGCTTTGTTAGTGGTACTGCCGAGCCAGCCGACGGGGCTGCTTGGTGGCAATGAACTCTAGCATATGTTGGGAGCAGAGAGTATACTTAAATGGAGTTAGTTTCAGTTTCTCATTTTCTTGTCACTAGGGATGAGCAAAGCCAGTAGTGTTTTCCGAAAGTCTTGACTTATTTTTCAAGCATTTTGGGTTTGGCTAAATTCGATGTGTGGTTTGCCAGCTTTCCTTCTTTAATTATTAGTATTAAACCCATGTGTATGAACTTGAATGGAAACTTAATAGCTATTTAAATATTTATTTACACTTAATTCATCCAAAAGCCATGTTGAGTAAGGGCTGTTATATCTTGTAAGGAATCTTTGAAGATAGTTTATAAATGATCTCTCTTCATAAGATGTAACACCAATTTCACCCCTCTCTCCCCACAGAGAAATTTGGATTTGGGGATGGTTAGGATGGGATCCCAATTCCAAAGTCATGATGCTTATGGCAGGGCTTGAACAACACGACGTGAGTTCTCACTCTTCTTAATTGCAGCTGATTTTGAGGCAGCTGTTTTGGTAATATTTCCAAAGGGATTTTCAAGAAAGCACATGCTCTTTTAGAAAACATTATTCTTCATCTCTAGGTTTTATGTAAAGTTGCCAGAGCATGGGAAAACAATTTCTGTGGCCGATCATTGGTTTTTTTTTTTTCCCCCCAAATACGACACACAGATTGGTTCCAGGCAGCAGGAGATGAGTAAAAAGAGAAATGGTAATTTCCAAATAATTCTTACCTTCTCATTGCCCAGTAATCTATCTGTGTCTCTGGTAGGCTTTTTGCGGTACTAACTACATCAGTATATTGATTGAAAGGAACAGGCATTATCTGTTAATGACAGAATAATGGTGTTATTTTGCTCTGGTCAGAAGGTACTATTCTATTCATAACAGTTTGTTCTAAGATGACAGTGGGAGGGGGACCTGGGGTCACAAATGTTAGAGCTGAGGGTGGAGGTGGGGGGACACTTAGTGATTGTCTAGTCAAGGTCCCCTGTTCTCAAAGGGTTTGAAATATTAAATGAAACAAATATAAACTTAGGCACATGTTAGGTATAGAATGCTTTTGGATTAATGCATTTAAAGATCAAGCTCTTTTTATGGTTAAGGAATTGTAAGTATTACGTTGCAATGAATATCTAGAAAAGAAGTGCAGCTGTTTTTTTTTTTTAGGCCTTCCTCTCTGTCCTTTGTCTACGCACTGGAGCTGTGTTTCCTTGAATTGAGAATGAATTTTGTACTCCATTTCAGTTAATACAATATTATAACACTAAATATTGTACATTAATGAGTATGAGATTGGAGGGTGGCAAATGGATCCAAAATCACTAGATATTTGGTCATAATTTATGAAATTGTTTACGTTAGAAGCTGCACTATTTAACATTTTTTAAATTAAAATTTTAATGTTGAGATAATTATAGATTTACCTACAGTTATAATAATACAGAGATATCTCCCAGTGGTATCATCTCGTAAAACTATAGTTCAGTACCACAACTAGGAACTAGGATATTGGCGCTGATACAGCCAAGATACAGAACTTTTCTTTTTTGAGGTATCATTGACATTTAACACTATGTAAGTTTCAGGTGTACAACATGATTTGATATTTGTATATATTGTGAAATGATCACCACAATATGTTCTAGTTAACAACACATACTTAGTTACAATTTTTTTTCTTGTGATGAGGACTTTTCAGATCTACTCTTTTAGCAGCTTTCAAATATGCAACACAGTATTATTAACTATAGTCACCATGCTGCACATTATTATATCCCCATGACTTATAGATTTTACAAGTGGAAGTTTGTATCTTTTGACTCCGTTTACCCATTTCACCCACCAACCATCCTCCATCTCTGGCAACCACCAATCTGTTCTCCGTATGGAGATGAGTAAAAAGAGAAATGGTAATTTCCAAATAATTCTTACCTTCTCATTGCCCAGTAATCTATCTGTGTCTCTGGTAGGCTTTTTGCGGTACTAACTACATCAGTATATTGATTGAAAGGAACAGGCATTATCTGTTAATGACAGAATAATGGTGTTATTTTGCTCTGGTCAGAAGGTACTATTCTATTCATAACAGTTTGTTCTGAGATGACAGTGGGAGGGGGACCTGGGGTCACAAATGTTAGAGCTGAGGGTGGAGGTGGGGGGACACTTAGTGATTGTCTAGTCAAGGTCCCCTGTTCTCAAAGGGTTTGAAATATTAAATGAAACAAATATAAACTTAGGCACATGTTAGGTATAGAATGCTTTTGGATTAATGCATTTAAAGATCAAGCTCTTTTTATGGTTAAGGAATTGTAAGTATTACGTTGCAATGAATATCTAGAAAAGAGTGCAGCCGTTTTTTTTTTTTAGGCCTTCCTCTCTGTCCTTTGTCTACGCACTGGAGCTGTGTTTCCTTGAATTGAGAATGAATTTTGTACTCCATTTCAGTTAATACAATATTATAACACTAAATATTGTACATTAATGAGTATGAGATTGGAGGGTGGCAAATGGATCCAAAATCACTAGATATTTGGTCATAATTTATGAAATTGTTTACGTTAGAAGCTGCACTATTTAACATTTTTTAAATTAAAATTTTAATGTTGAGATAATTATAGATTTACCTACAGTTATAATAATACAGAGATATCTCCCAGTGGTATCATCTCGTAAAACTATAGTTCAGTACCACAACTAGGAACTAGGATATTGGCGCTGATACAGCCAAGATACAGAACTTTTCTTTTTTGAGGTATCATTGACATTTAACACTATGTAAGTTTCAGGTGTACAACATGATTTGATATTTGTATATATTGTGAAATGATCACCACAATATGTTCTAGTTAACAACACATACTTAGTTACAATTTTTTTTCTTGTGATGAGGACTTTTCAGATCTACTCTTTTAGCAGCTTTCAAATATGCAACACAGTATTATTAACTATAGTCACCATGCTGCACATTATTATATCCCCATGACTCATAGATTTTACAAGTGGAAGTTTGTATCTTTTGACTCCGTTTACCCATTTCACCCACCAACCATCCTCCATCTCTGGCAACCACCAATCTGTTCTCCGTATATACGATCATTTTGTTCATTTGTTGTTTTTTTTTTTTTGCGGTACGCACGCCTCTCACTGTTGTGGCCTCTCCTGTTGCGGAGCACAGGCTCCGGACGCACAGGCTCAGCGGCCATGGCTCACGGGCCTAGCCACTCCGCGGCATGTGGGATCTTCCCGGACGGGGGCACGAACCCGTGTCCCCTGCATTGGCAGGCGGACTCTCAACCACTGCGCCACCAGGGAAGCCCTGTTTTTGTTTTTTGATCCCACATATAAGTGAGATCATATAGTATTTGTCTCTATTATCTGACTGATTTCACTTAGCTTAATGCCCTCAAGGTCCATCCATGATGTGGCAAATGGCAGGATTCCATTTTTTTTTAATGGCTGAATAATATTCTATTGTATGTATACACCACATCTTTACCCATTCATCCATCGATGGACACTTAAGCTGTTTCCATATCTTGGCTATGATAAATAGAGCTGCAGTGAACATGGGGATGCATATATCTTTTTGAGTTAGTGTGTTCCTTTTCTTTGGATAAATACCCAGAAATGGAATTGCTGGATTGTATGGTAGTTCTATTTTTAATTTTTCGAGGAAACTCCATACTGTTCTCCATAGTAGCTGCACCAACTTACATTCCCACCAACAGTGCACAAGGGTTCCCTTTCCTCCACATCCTTGCCAACACTTATTATTACTTGTCTTTTTGATAATAATATAGCATTCTAACAGGTGTGAGGTGATATTTCATTGTGGCTTTGATTTGAATTTCTCTAGTGATTAGTGACATGGAGCATCTTTTCATGTACCTGTTGGACATTTGTCTGTCTTCTTTGAAAAAATGTCTATTCAGATCCTCTGCTCATTTTTAAATTGTATTATTATTATTTTTTTTGCTATTGAGTTGTATGAGTTCTTTATGTATTTTGGATATTGACTCATCAGATATATGATTTACAAATATTTTCTCTCAGTCGGTTGTCTTTTCGTTTTGTTGATGGTTTCCTTTGTTGTGCAGAAGCTTTTTAGTTTGATGTAGTCCCTCCCACTTGTTTATTTTTGCATTTGCTGCCTTTGTTTTTGGAGTCACATCCAAAAGCAGATGTCAGGAGCTTACTGCTTGTGTTTTCTTCTAGGAGTTTTATGGTTTCAGGTCATACATTCGAGTCTTTAATTCATGTGGAGTTAATTTTTGTGCATGGTGTAAGAAAGTAGTCTAGCTTCAAGATACAATACTGCCCCTCTTATCCATGTTTTTGCTTTCTGAGGTTTCAGTTACCTATGGTCAACCTCAGTCCAAAAATATTAGATGGGAAATTCCAGAAATAATCAATTCATCAGTTTTAAATTGTGTGCCATTCTGAGTCATATGGTGAAATCTCACACCACCCTGGTCTGTCCCGCTCGGGATTTGAATCACCCCTTTGTCCAGCATATCTACCCCTTAGTCACTTAGCAGCCATTTTGGTTATCAGATCAACTGTGTGATAACACAGGTGCTTGTGTTCAAGTCACCTTATTTTACTTAACAGTGGCCCCAAAGCCCAAGCATAGTGATGCTGGCAATTCGGATGTGCCAAAGAATAGCCATAAAGTGCTTCCTTTAAGAGAAAAGATGAAAGTTCTCAACTTGATAAGGACAGAAAAACAATCACATACTGAGGTTGCTAAGATCTATGGTAAGAGCAAATCTTCTATCTGTGAAATTGTGAAGAGAAAAAGAAATTTGTTTTAGTTTTGCTGTCCCGTCTCAAACTGCAAAATTATGACCACAGTACATGATAAGCACTTACTTAAGATGGGAAAGGCATTAAATTTGTATAATAAGGTATTTTGAGAGAGAGAGAGAGAGAGAGAGAGAGAGAGAGAGAGACCACATTCAAATAACTTTTATTACAGTATATTGTTATAATTGTTCTATTTTATTATTAGTTATTGTTGTTAGTCTCTTACTGTGCTTAATTTATAAATTAAACTGTATGTATATGAAAAAACATAGTTACTGTCCATGGTTTCAGGCATCTCCTGGGGGGTCTTGGAATGTATCCCCCTCAGGTAAGGGGAGACAATTGTAAAGAACATTTCTATCACCACCAGGATCCCTCAAGTTGTCCTTTTATAGCCACACCCACTTCCCTTCTACCCTCACCCCTTCCTTAACCTTTGGCAACCACTAATCTGTCCTTCATTTACATTTTTTTTTCATTTCAAGAATGTTATATAAATGGAAATATATAGTATGTAACCTTTGAGGATTGACTTTTGCCATTCAGCATAATTCTATGGAGATTCATTCAGGTTGCTGCATGTATCAATAGTATATTCCTTTTTTATTGCTAAGTAATATTCCATATTATGGTTATAACACAGTTTAAAGGACATATAGGGTTCTAAAATTTCCATTTGGCTTTTTAAAAAATTTTCTATTTCTTTAGCGAGTCTTTCTATTTCTTTGCGGAGAATCTATTTTTTCATTGGTTTCAAGTATGTTCATAATTGCTGGTTGAAACGTTTGATGACGGCTGCTTTAACATCTTCATCAGACAGTTCAAACAGCTCTGTCATCTCAGTGTTGTTGGCATCTGTTGATTGTCTTTTCTCATCAGTTTGTGGTCTTCCTGGTTCTTGGTATGATGAGTGATTTTTTATTGAAGCCTGGGCATTTTGGGTACTGTGCTGTAAGATTCTGAATCTTATTCAGACCTTCTGTTTTAGCTGGCTTTGTCTGCTGCCATTCCAGCAGGCAAAGGGGAGAAAGCACCTCATTATTAGCAGGTGGAAATCCTGCCTTCTGCACTGTACCTCTGTTGACACCCAAGGGCTCTTCTTGTAACTGCAGGAAGGTGTGGGAGCTGAGACAACCCACCTTATACCTCCCTGGCTGGGAAAGGATGTAGGAATGCCTTATTACTGCTCCACACATGGTCTTCACTGACAGCATGAGTAGCCTTGTAACTGCTAGTGACAATGGTCACGATGCACATCCTGACTCTCCACTAGGTCTCCTTTGCCATCCCTCATGGAGGATGGTGGGATGCCTCAATAGTGCTGGCTAAGGTGGAGGTCCAGGCTCTCCACGTGGTCTCTATGTCTAAGAGTGAGGGTGGGATTTGTAATCATTCAGCAGGAATGAAAGTCCTGCTTCCGTGCTTTGCACCGCATTACAACCTCCAGAGGGTGAAAGTCTAGTCTCCCCTCAACCTTTGTTGGCATGGGTTGGGGTAGGGCCATATTTATTCTGTGGTGTTTGGTTGGAATAGGGCAGTTATTGCCTAAAAGTTTTCTGTCTTACTAGGCTGCCCTTTTCCTGGTCCTTTGGCTAAAGAGAGCTGGCCTTTGTTGTTGTTTGGGTTCACATCCGCTGGTGTTTCTGGGTTGCTAACTTCTTCAGCTCCCAGTCTGAGATACATGAGGCAAAAGACAACCCAGGAAACTTACCCGCATTTTGTTCCTCGGGTCATGAGCTCCCTAACATTTTTGCTTTCTCTCTACCTTTTGGAGTCAGTTTTATATAGCAAGTTTGGGCTTTTCTGGTGGTAGTTAGTGAGAGGAATAAGGAAAAATAAATTTATTCCCCCTTCCCATGTTTACATCTTAAACAGGAGAGGGAGTGGTGACATTGGTGTCAGAGAGTCAGAGTATTTTTTATGATTCCTGTTGATTGGGAGAGGCGAGTTTTGTTTTGTTTTCAACTGTCGTGCTTGAGTCAAACATTTAATATAACTGTTATTGCTTTCTAACCCCCCTTCTCAGCTCCAGTGCTCGCCATGTTTCACTTTTCATGAAGACCAGTCTTTTGCAGCTTGGCGCGTTCTGGCCAGCCCTTCCAGAAGCAAGCACTGGGAGATGAGGTCACAGCCTTTGGGAAGGCTCTTATTTTCTTTTTTTTTTTTGGTATGCGGGCCTCTCACTGTTGTGGCCTCTCCCGTTGCGGGGCACAGGCTGCGGACGTGCAGGCTCATCGGCCATGGCTCACGGGCCCAGCCGCTCCGCAGCATATGGGATCTTCCCGGACCTGGGCACGAACCCATGTGCCCTGCATCAGCAGGCGGACTCTCAACCACTGCGCCACCAGGGAAGCCCGGCTCTTATTTTCTGATCGTTCTAATCTCTACTGCCAGCATGGCTTCACTCTTTATAGGCATTATGGTTTATCGGTAATTTTATTTTATCACTCAACTCTGAAGAGGGTTTTGTGTGGCAATACATTTCTCATGGATCACATTTTGCGTCCATTAAAAACAATCATAATCACTAAAGCTCTCTTTGGAAGACCAGTTTTTAACTCTGCTCTTAGCTTTGTCTTGAAAACCTGTATTTACACCTTCATACACACACATACACATGAACAGAGGCTTCAACCTAAAAACTGGCTGTTAGCATTTACATTTTATTGAACCAATAAATTGTGAGTTGAACATTTTAGTCAAATTGAATGCCAAGTGTTTCATTTTGGGCCCTGGTGTCCATATTGACAGGACTTTAAATCTATGACTTGTGCATGTGGAGCTTGTTAGATGTTTGTAATTTGAAAGAGCCAAATGTCAATGGCACCTCTGGCCGTAGAGAGATCCAGAGGAGCCAGCACTTCCCCAGCCTCCGTGAGGCAGGAACTGGCACCAGGGGGCCAGGTCCCCACAGGTCTGGGTTGTGTAAGAAAGGCCTTGGCCAGGGGCAGGTTGGCTGGGCTTAAAGTTACATGGTTTCTCCTAATTCATCTCCAAGGTATAAGGACCAGCATCTCTCTAGAGTAGCACTGTCCAGTGGAAATTCCTGTGATGGTGGGATCCTCCATAACTGTGCTGTCCAACATGTAGCTGCTCACCACGTGTGGCTATGGAGCATGTGAAATGTGGCTAGTGCAATGGAGAAACTGAATTTTTATTTGCTTTAATATTAATTAATTAAACATTTTCACTTTAATAGGCACATATGCCTAATGGTTTCTGTTTTGAACAGCCCACTTCGAGAGCCAAGCCAGATGTGAAGAAATATCAGGAATCAGTTCCATTTGGTACCCATAATTACCAGAGCGATGATTTTTTATTTCATTCATTCATTTACCCATCCATCCATCTACCCACCCACCCACTCACCCACCCACTGACCCCTGAAGTATACATTAAGCATTCCTACAGCAAGGCACTGCGATTATCATGGAGGATACAGAGGCATATGCCATTCCCAGCCCTCTTTCTGGTTTAAAATATCCGATTCACCCATCTAGGTCCTATAGACTCCGCACAAAACATCATGAGAAGACATGGACTGTGGATTCCACCTTGGCTGTGCCACCTCCTTGGGCATGCTGCTTCATCTCTCTGAGCCTCAATTGCTTCATCTATAAATTAAGCTTAAAACCCACCTGTGATGGTTAATTTTATGTGTCACCTTGGCTGGACCATTATATCCAGATATTTGGTTAAACATTATTCTGATTGTTTCTGTGAAAGTGCTTTTGGAGGAGATTTACATTTAATTTCATGGACTTTGAGTAAAGCAGATCACACTCCATAATGTAGGTGGGTCCCATTCAGTCAGCTGAAGGCTTAAATAGAACAAAAGGCTGATCTTTGCTGAACAAGAGGGAGTTCTTCCAGCAGACTGCCTTTGGATCAGAACTGAGACTCTTTCCTCTGTCTCCAGGCTGTAGGTCTCCTCCATCACATCTTAGACTCACCAAGCCTCTGCAATTGTGTGAGCCAGTTGTCCTGCCAGACTGTATACAGTGGGGAGGAAATTAATCCCAAGAGACTGGGTTGCTGTTAGGAAGTGGAAATGGATTCCAAGAAGACTGTCAACAAACATCCTCTACAACTGTGCTACTCAGAGTGCAGTCTGCAGACTGGGACAGGTCTGCAAACCTCTGTTTCACAGTCTGTGATGCAGTAAGTTCAGAACTTGAGAATGGGTGTTTAGAAATTTACAGTTTGACAAAAGAAACTTTATATTCATTTAATCTAATAATAAGGAGTTTGGTCTTGTATTAGGTAGGTCTTTTTTGTTTCATTATTTCTAGATACTGATTTTTATTGTATATTACAATAGTATCAGTAAGTGAAGGATTTTTTTCCCAGCTTAAGAATTAAGGTATAGAGGGTGGAGTCAAGATGGCATACTAGGAGGATGCGGAATCTGTGTCTCCTCACAACTAGAGCACCTACTAGGCACCGGTGGGGGACCACGGACACCTAAGGGGACGGGAGGAACCCCCAGCGACTGGCTTGCGGGACCTTGGTTCCCAGGCCGGAGGTCGGGCCTGAGCTCCTGTGGTGGGAGCTCCAAGTCCAAACCGCTGGACTAACAGAGAATCTCAGACCCCAGGGGATATCAATTGGAGTGAGGCCTCCTGGAGGTCCTCATCTCAGCACCAAGACCGAGGTCTATCCCATTGCCCGCAAACTCCAGTGCAGGACGTCTCAGGCCAAACAACCAGTAAGACAGGACTACAGCACCACCCATCAAAAAAAAAAAAAAAAGACAAAAAAATACGTTACACATGAAGGAGCAAGGTAAAAACCTACAAGACCAAATAACTGAAGACGAAATAGGCAACCACCTGAAAAAGAGTTCAGAGTAATGATAGTAAAGATGATCCAAAATCTCGGAAACAGAATGGAGAAAATACAAGAAACATTTAATAAGGACCTAGAAGAACTAAAGAGCAAACAAACAGTGATGAAGAACACAGTTACTGAAATTAACAATACTCCAGAAGGAATCAATAGCAGAATAACTGAGGCAGAAGAACGTAACGTATAAGTGAGCTGGAAGATAAAATGGTGGAAATAACTGCCAGGGAACAGAATAAAGAAAAAGACTGCAAAGAATTGAGGACCGTCTCAGAGACCTCTGGGACAACCTTAAACGCACCAACATTCGAATTATAGGGGTCCCAGAAGAAGAAGAGAAAAAGAAAGAGTCTGAGAAAATATTCGAAGAGATTATAGTGGAAAACTTCCCTAACGTGCGAAAGGAAATAGTCAATCAAGTCCAGGAAGCACAGAGAATACCATACAGGATAAACCCAAAGAGAAATACACCAAGACACATATTAATCAAACTATCAAAAATTGAATACAAAGAAAAAATATTAAAAGCAGCAAGGGAAAAGCAACAAATAACATACAAGGGAATTCCTATAAGGTTAACAGCTGATTTTTCAGCAGAAACTCTGCAAGACAGAAGGGAGTGGCAGGACATATTTAAAGTGATGGAAAGGAAAAACCTACAACCAAGATTACCCAGCAAGGATCTCATTCCGATTTGAAGGAGAAATTAAAACTTTTACGCTAAGCAAAAGTTAAGAGAATTCAGCACCACCAAGCCATCTTTACAGCAAATGCTAAAGGAACTTCCCTAGGCAGGAAATACAAGAGAAGGAAAAGACCTACAAAAACAAAGCCAAAACAATTAAGAAAATGGTAATAGGAACATACATATCGATAATTACCTTAAATGTAAATGGATTAAAAGCTCCAACCAAAAGACATAGACTGGCTGAATGGATACAAAACCAAGACCCATACATATGCTGTCTACAAGAGACCACTTCAGACCTAGGGACACATACAGACTGAAAGTGAGGGGATGGAAAAAGATATTCCATGCAAATGGAAATCAAAAGAAAGCTGGAGTAGCAATTCTCATATCAGACAAAATAGACTTTAAAATAAAGACTATTACAAGAGACAAAGAAGGACACTACATA
>NC_041221.1:75701785-75704550 GCF_002837175.3 Physeter macrocephalus | reverse complement strand
AAATGACACACTAAACAAGATGGACTTAATTGATATTTATAGGGCATTCCATCCAAAAACAACAGAATACACTTTCTTCTCAAGAGCTCATGGAACATTCTCCTCCAGGATAGATCATATCTTGGGTCACAAATCCAGCCGTAAAAAATTTAAAAATGAAATTGTATCAAGAAGTATCTTTTCCGACTACAATGCTATGAGACTAGATATCAGTTTCAAGAAAAAAACTATAAAAAGTACAAACACATGGAGGCTAAACAGTATGCTACTAAATAACCAAGAGATCACTGAAAAATCAAAGAGGAAATAAAAAAATACCTAGAAACAAATGACAATGAAAACATGACGACCCAAAACCTATAAAACACCTCCCAAAGTTAGTAGAAGGAAAGAAATCATGAAGATCAAATCAGAAATAAATGAAAAAGAAATGAAGGAAACAAAAGCAAAGATCAATAAAACTAAAAGCTGGTTCTTTGAGAAGATAAACAAAATTGATAAACCATTAGCCAGACTCATCAAGAATAAAAGGGAGAAGACTCAAATCAATAGAATTAGAAATGAAAAAGGAGATGTAACAACTGACACTGCAGAAATACAAAAGATTATTAGAGATTACTACAAGCAACTGTATGCCAATAAAATGAACAACCTGGAAGAAATGGACAAATTCTTAGAAAATGAACAAGCTGCTGAGACTGAACCAGGAAGAAATAGAAAATATGAACAGACAAATCACAAGCACTGAAATTGAAACTGTGATTAAAAATCTTCCAACAAACAAAAGCCCAGGACCAGATGGCTTCACAGGCGAATTCTATCAAACATTTAGAGAAGAGCTAACACCTATCCTTCTCAAACTCTTCCAAAAGATAGCAGAGGGAGGAACACTCCCAAACTCATTCTATGAGGCCACCATCACCCTGATACCAAAACCAGACAAAGACGTCACAAAGAAAGAAAACTACAGGCCAATATCACTGATGAACATAGATGCAAAAATCCTCAACAAAATACTAGCAAACAGAATCCAACAGCACATTAAAAGGATCATACACCATGATCAAGTGAGGTGTATTCTGGGAATGCAAGGATTCTTCAATATACACAAATCAAACAACGTGATACACCATAGCAACAAACTGAAGGAGAAAAACCATATGATCATCTCAATAGATGCAGAGAAAGCTTTTGACAAAATTCAACACCCATTTATGATAAAAACCCTGCAGAAAGTAGGCATAGAGGGAACTTTCCTCAACATAATAAAGGCCATATATGACAAACCCACAGCCAACAAAGTTCTCAATGGTGAAGAACTGAAACCATTTCCACTAAGATCAGGAACAAGACAAGGTTGCCCACTCTCACCACTCTTATTCAACATAGTTTTGGAAGTTCTAGCCACAGCAATCAGAGAAAAAAAAAAAAAACAAATAAAAGGAATCCAAATAGGAAAAGAAGAAGTAAAGCTGTCACTATTTGCAGATGACATGATATTATACATAGAGAATCCTAAGGATGCTACCAGAAAACCACTAGAGCTAATCAATGAATTTGGTAAAGTAGCAGGATACAAAATTAATGCACAGAAATCTCTGGCATTCTTATACACTAATGATGAAAAATCTGAGAGTGAAATTAAGAAAACACTCCCATTTACCACGGCAACAAAAAGAATAAAATATCTAGGAATAAACCTACCTAAGGAGACAAAAGACTTGTATGCAGAAAACTATAAGACACTGATGAAAGAAATTAAAGATGATACAAATAGGTGGAGAAATATACCATGTTCTTGGATTGGAAGAATCAACATTGTGAAAATGACTCTACCTAAAGATGTTACCAGAAAACTACTACAGCTAATCAATGAATTTGGTAGAGTAGCAGGATACAAAATTGATGCACAGAAATTTCTTGCATTCCTATACACTAATGATGAAAAATCTGAAAGAAATTAAAACTGGGATTAAAAATCTTCCAACAAACAAAATCCCAGGACCAGAGGGCTTCACAGGCAAATTCTATCAAACATTTAGAGAAGAGCTAACACCTATCCTTCTCAAACTCTTCCAAGATATAGCAGAGGGAAGAACACTCTCAAACTCATTCTATGAGGCCACCATAATCACCCTGATACCAAAACCAGACAAAGATGTCACAAAGAAAGAAAACTACATGCCAATATCACTGATGGACATAGATGCAAAAATCCTCAACAAAATACTAGCAAACAGAATCCAACTGCACATTAAAAGGCTCTTACACCATGACCAAGTGGGGTTATCCCAGGAATGCAAGGATTCTTCAGTATATGCAAAATCAATGTGATACACCATATTAACCAAAGCAGTGTACAGAGTCAATGCAATCTTTATCAAACTACCAATGTCATTTTTCACAGAACTAGAAGAAAAAATTTCACAATTTGTATGGAAACACAAAAGATGCTGAATAGCCAAAGCAATCTTGAGAAAGAAAAATGGAGCTGGAGGAATCAGGCTCCCTGACTTCAGACTATAGTACAAAGCTACAGTAATCAAGACAGTATGGTACTGGCACAAAAAACAGAAATATAGAGCAATGGAACAGGATTGAAAGCCCAGAGATAAACCCATGCACATATGGTCACCTTATCTTTGATAAAGGAAGCAATAGTATACTATAGAGAAAAGACAGCCTCTTCAATAAGTGGTGCTGGGAAAACTGGACAGCTACATATAAAAGAATGAAATTAGAACACTTCCTAATACCATACACAA
>NC_041221.1:75669261-75701294 GCF_002837175.3 Physeter macrocephalus | reverse complement strand
CCATCGACAAATGAATGGATAAAGAAGATGTGGCACATATATACAATGGAATATTACTTAGCCATAAAAAGAAATGAAATTGAGTTATTTGTAGTGAGGTGGATGGACCTAGCATCTGTCATACAGAGTGAAGTAAGTCAGAAAGAGAAAAACAAATACCGTATGCTAACACATATATATGGAATCTAAAAAAAGATCGTTCTGATGAACTTAGGGGCAGGACAGGAATAAAGACGCAGACGTAGAGAATGGACTTGAGGACATGGGGAGGGGGAAGGGTAAGCTGGGACAAAGTGAGAGAGTGGCATTGACATATACACACTACCAAATGTAAAATAGATAGCTAGTGGGAAGCAGCTGCATAGCACAGGGAGACCAGCTTGGTGCTTTGCAACCACCTAGAAGGGTGGTATAACGAGGGTGGGAGCGAGATGCAAGAGGGAGGGGATACGGGAATATACTTATGTATATAGCTGATTCACTTTATTATACAGCAGAAACCAACACAACATTGTAAAGCAATTATACTCCAATAAAGATATTAGAAAAAAAAAAGAATTAAGGTATAACCTACTTACAGTAAAAGTCACCCTTTGCAGTGTGAGTTTTGGCAAATGTATACAGTTTTGTGGCCACAGTGAAGATATAGAAGGGTTCCATCAGCCCCTAAAATATCTTTCTGCCCCTTTGTAATCAACCCCTTCCACCATCTCCAGCCTCTGACAACCATTGATCTGTTTTCTGTTCCTATAGTTTGCTTTTGCAAAAATACTATATAAAGGGAGTCATTCATTTTGTAGCCTTTAAATAAATTATTTAAAAATTTTTATATTTTATTTTTGTTCAATATTGCCATTTATTTTATTTTATTTAAAAATTTTTATTGGAGTATAGTTGATTTACAATGTTGTGTTAGTTTCAGGTGTACAGCAAAATGAATGAGTTATACATATACATATATCCACTCTTTTTTACATTCTTTTAGGTCATTACAGAGTATTGAGTAGAGTTCCCTGTGCTATACAGTATGTTTTTATTAGTTATCTACTTTTTAATTGAGATATAATTGACATATAACATTATATTGATTTCAGGTATACAACATAACAATTTGATATTTGATTTGACATTTGTATGTAGCCTTTTCAATCTGGCTTCTCTTAGCATGATACATTTGAGATTCCTCCATGTTGTTGTTCCTGTAATTACTTTGTTTCTTTTGACTGCAGAGTAGTATCCTATGGACATTCTGGAATTTGTTTGTCAATTCCCCAGTTGAGATACATTCGAGTTGTTTCTAGTTTTTGGTAATTTTGAATAAAGCCAGTATAAACATTTGTGTCTAGGTTTTTGTATGAACATATGTGAACATTCCACTTGAGTAAATACCTAGGAGGGGATTACTGGGTCATATGACAGTCTATGTTTAAATTTATAAGAAACTGCAAAAAGATTTTCCTAATTGGCTGTACCATATTACATTCCAGCCAGCAGTGCTCCATATCCTTGCGAACACTGGTTACTGTTGGTTTTTAAAATTTCGGGCTTTGTAATAGGCTCTCATTATGTTTTTTTTTTTTTTTTTTTTTTTTTTGTGGTACGCGGGCCTCTCACTGCTGTGGCCTCTCCCGTTGTGGAGCACAGGCTCCGGACGCGCAGGCTCAGCGGCCATGGCTCACGGGCCCGGCCACTCGGTGGCATGTGGGATCTTCCCAGACCGGGGCACGAACCCGCGTCCCCTGCATCGGCAGGCGGACTCCCAACCACTTCGCCACCAGCGAAGCCCTCTCATTATGTTTTTGATTCATATTTTACTAATGATGTTGAACATCTTTTTATGTGATTATTTGGCATCTGTATATCTTTGGTGAAGTGTCTGTTCGAATATTTTGCCGATTAGAAAAATTTCGTTGTTTTCCTCTTATTGAGTTGTGAGACTTCTTTACGTAGTCTGGATACAAGTACTTTATCTGCTGTGCTTTACAAACATTTTCTCCCAGACTGTCTCATCTTTTCATTCTCTTAATAGTGCCTTTTGAAGAGCAGGAGTTCCTAATTTTGATGAACTCTAATTTATCAATTTTTCTCTTCATGCATCATGGTTTTGGTGTCATATTCCATTTTCTAGAAGTTTTTTAGTTCTAGATTTTGCATTTAGTCTATGATTTATTTTGAAGTAATTAAAAAAATTTTATTGGAGTATAATTGATTTACAATATTGTGTTAGTTTCTGCTGTGAAGCAAAGTGAATCAGTTATACATATACATGTACCCACTCTTTTTTAGATTGTTTTCCTGTATAGGTCATTACAGAGTATTGAGAAGAGTTCCCTGTGCTATACAGTGGGTCCTTATTAGTTATCTATTTTATATATAGTAGTGTGTATATGTCAATCCCAACCTCCCAACTTATCCCTCCCCCCAGCTCTGCTTTCCCCCCTAAGTTTGTAACCATAAGTTTGCTTTCTACATCTGTGACTCTACTTCTTTTTTGTAAATAAGTTCATTTGTACTATTTTTTAAGATTTCACATATAGGCAATATCATATGATATTTGTCTTTCTCTGTGTGACTTTATTTTGAGTTAATTTTTGTAAAGGGTGGGAAGTGTGGATGTTTCCCTTCTTTCCCTCCTTCCTCCCTTCCTCTCTTTATATACGGCTATCCAGTTGTTTGAGGACTGTTGAAAAGATGCTGTGAAAGATTTTAAATAAGCCAACAAACAAGCAGTGGTCCTTCAGCAAGGATAGTTTGAGGGGCACTGACATTCACAACAATTTCATTTAGCTGCAGCTCTGAGATCATCAAGATGTCCAAATGTCCTTCATGTGAACCTTAGCTGCTCACCTTTCACTGAAAGTACTCCCAGGCTGGATTAGGAAGGCAGAATGAGCTCATACCTGATTAATCAAAGAATAGCTTTTTAGCTCTCTCTGTTTGGTAAAGAAAAGGCATTCTCAGAAATTTAATACAAAGCTTGCTTTCTTCTTTTTAAAAAATCTTTGGACAATTGAGCTTGCAATTTTTCTTCCCAGTATGTTCCAGATCTCTCTGACTGCTGGAGAAATTGGATAAAGATTCCCTTCTATCCTCATTTTATCACACAGTGCTCTGCTCCAAATAGTTGGAAACAGCTGGATTTTTCATTAATCTGTGAGAAACTTGGAAATTGCCAGAGGCTGGCAAACAACTCAAATGTATGTGTGAAATGCTACATCAAATTCAAGAAGAGAAAGCATTACAGCTCAGATGGCATTGGTTAAGTCTCCTGCAGAGGGACGTTTGGCAGCAGGAAGTATTTTGTTTGTCAGGGTGGTCATACTCTCACTTCTGGAAGAGAAACTGAGGACTGAGCTCTCATGTTGGCACTTAAATAATTAGGCCAACCCTCAAGTTGGCGTGAAAATAACTAAGCCATGTTGACTTCGTAACCCAGTACTGGTGGGAAGGGCTCAAGATTGCTGGAAAGTACAATTTCATCACAGGGAGAATAATCAGTTATTCTTGGCACTCCTAAGTTTGTTCTGAAATTGAGGCTAACTCAAAAGGGAGATAAGCATATTTCTCCACTACCTCTCTCATCTGCAAGGTTTTAGGCTCTATGAATTTATCAGCTCATGACATGGTACAGTAATGATTACTAGATATGTTGATTTGAGAGTCTATGGGACCCTGTTGAGTTGTCTGGAAAATCAGGAATTCTGTTACCTAATCTGAGAATATTTCCTAAAACGACAAAAGACTACATAATCTATTTTAAAGGTTGATGACTTTTTTCCTTATCTACAAAGAAAGGATAATTGCGTAACGCTGAGAAGTCAGAAATCACTGGTTAATTGAATGCTCCCCCCCCCCCGCCCCCGTCTTTGAGGTGGTGTTCAAACAGACTTAAACCAAGGCCCAATACCTTCCTGTTCCTGTCTTAGGAATTCTTTTCTTTTTTCTTTTCTGGAATTAAACCTACTCAAACTCACTTAAACAAAGAGGGGAATTTTTTAGAAGTATATGGAGTGTGTCATGGAACCTGAGGGTAGGAATTTTCACCAGGAACCTGGAGGGACCAGGACAGCTGGATAATTCCTCAGTCATACTGGGGCCGTATTCTTGCATCTCTACCTCTCTCTGTGTTCTCGTCTCCCCTCTCTCTCACCAGCACACTCCCCTTCATTTTCTTTTGAACTAATGTGGTTACCCCAGCCTCAGCTTTACATCACTTCTCAGTTCAGTTACCCAACAGTGACTGACTAGACCCCTGAGAAGGCCCAAGACCCCACAAGGCCCTGTATTTCCAAGTCCTTTTTCCTGGCTTAGGCCTGTCTTGACTTGAGTGCTCATTTCTGATTTAATTGACATGGCCTGGGTCCAGCGTCCTCATTAGAAGGGGATCATACTCCCTAAAAAGACACATGGCACTGCAGGCAAACTGCCCAACAGGCCAACTGGTTCTACTTCCTTGTGTTACTGTTATAAAATGGAGGAAGTGCTACATGATACGAATATTGAACACTGTTCAGAAAGAAACAGATTCCAATATAGCATTGCTCTCAACTCTTGGAGTTGAAACAGACCGAGAGGATCAGGGAGAATCTGCATGACTGTATCAGGTGATCCTAGAAAGAATGGTTCCCATCGTCTGTCTCTAGCCATGTTGACTTTGCAGTGGCTTACAAAGTGGAATTCATCAAATAACCTCCTAAACCAGTTTAGTGCGGGCACCATCATCCTGGAGATCAGGGCCCAGACTGCTCACAGGAAATTATTATTCTCTAAGTTCAGGGAACTAAATGGCAGCGCTGGTGGTGCCTTCAACATAGTGTGGACTTTCTGCAAAATAGCCAGGAGAGATTCCTTGAAGAGAAGGAGGATGTACCTTTGGTACCTTTTCTTTTCCATTTGTACCTTTTCCCCGTTTGGAATCCTTATCATGTATTTGACAGGACAGGGCCTCCTCTGCCTTTCCTTAACAGGTGCCCTACTTGTCTGATGGCTGCTCTTGTGGGCAGGTGTGCCACCCAAGAGGTACGTTTATTCTCCCAACTTTCTCTAGAAACAGAATGGGATAAAGACTCATCCCATCCTGGGAGGCTGGGTCCATTAAGTGAGTCACAGAGGTTTGATGGTGGTAGGAAAAAACGTTATGGGCAGGAGGAAGAGTCAGAGTTCAAGGGTGGCAACATGTGTATAGGAAGCAGCAAGTGGTGGGGATTGGGGGAGAGCAAGTAGCGACGGAGAGTGGGTGGAAATCAGAGAGATTTGGAAGAGAGCGACTGGGCAGGACTGGTGTCCACTGAGGAGGGAAGGGGAAGAAGTGAGGGGACGCTTCTAGAGGATGGGTCAGTCTGTGCACGGATCTCCTGACACAGAATCCGTCCTTTGATCCTAACCTGCTTCCCGCCCCTCCATGTGTTGCTAACTTATTAATAAACTGGTATGGGAGTGGGAACAGCAGGACAGGAAAGGGGCAGACAGGAAGGGTGTGATTTCTGGACAAGTCCCTCAGATGGCAGCTTTAGCTTGATCCTGTAAGAAGCCCTGGAGTCAGGGTGTGTCTGATTCAAGGCAAGGAATTTGACTTCCGCACTCGTAAGCCCTTCAGTCATTGGCTAAGCCCTCCCCCCTTCCCTCCTCCCCACCCCCACCCGGCCCCGCGGGGTTCTAACTGTTTTCTAGAATCTGAGAAACCTTTCAGCCTGTCTATGGAAGGATCACCTTGTACAAGTAAGGCCTTTAAAAAGTGTTCACGTACATAACATGGTTGTTTCCTACAATATACTCATTCATTCATTCACCAAACTTTCCTCGAATGCCTACTGCGCATGAGAAGCGTGCCAGGCACTCGGATGGAAAAACAACCCAACGGTAGTCCTATTTTCCAAGTAGTTGAGGAGACAAAGAAATCATCAATTCTTATAGTAATAGGGCCATAAGAGGAGAATGCCTGTTTTATAATGGATGGACAGCTTTGGTGCCCACTGATCCAATTTCCACACAAAATCAGAGAACTGAATTGGCTCTTTCCTAGATTTTTTTCATAATCTGTTGGCGCATCTTCTTAGCTATTGTAATATACTCATGTTAACCACAGACTTGAACAAGCTCTCTAGGAAATCAAGCTCTGGGGAATAGAGAAGACACTAGTTCTGTATTTATTCAATGTACCAATTCTCATAAAGTCATATTCTCTTTTCATTTTTTTAAGAGGTATTTTCCTGCTGGACACTTCTTAATTGGCCTGGTGTTTTGTTTAAATAGACAAATAGATAAAGACATAGATATTTATTGAGAACTTACTGTGTGTCAGATATTATGCTAGATACTAGGAACGTACTTAACCTTGCAGAAGACCCTCCCTTGAGGGTTCTTATTAAAATTAGATTTGGAAAAAGCTTGTGAGAAATTTCCAGGCTGATTAAAAGAATGAAATGTGTGTGTGTGTGTGTGTGTGTGTGTGTGTGTGTGTGTGTATAACCTGTCAACAAAGCTGCTTTTGATGCATAGGGAGTGCGTCTCCTGCAGAGGGCTGTGGGGCTGTGAGAAAACTGTGCTACCAAGGGCCTCTACCTTATCAGCAGCAAGGCACAGGGAATACCAGCATTCCAACTAACAGGACTCCAAATCTTCAGTAAGCAGAGAGGATTCTTAGAGAACAGCTAGCAAACAGTGACTGCTGATAGGGCTGTTTACTCCTCCCTGCTTCTGGGCTCCAAAGGAATATTTTGGATAGTATTGTATGAAGCACTAGGATGGTGAAGGGAGATGATTGCTGAAAATACTGACAGATTCTTTCCATACCTGATGCCATTTAAAAAAAAAAATGGAGAAAGCAGAAACCTTGCTTTGGACAAGAGACAGAAAGTAGGTCACTAAAAGGTAGTCTACACTCTCCCTCCCCCACTGTGTTTTGGGCGGGTGGCAAGAGAGACTGTGAAAAACTGGTGCTAAATAATTTTAATTTTAATGATGGTAACCAGCCGTATAATCTTTAAAAAGATTTTAATGGTAGCAGAAAGGCCAAGAATAGCCATAAAGAAAATGCTGACCAATAGGCAGAGTGTCTTTGGGTCCCTTTCAAAGCAAGCCTGAGGGAACTGGATAGGGGTTGGGGAGGCACCTGAAACTATTATCCTGGACTTGGTACCCTCAGATCAAATAAAGATGAGTACGTCAAGGGAATAGACAATCGGATTAGTCATGCAGCCTAAATAATGTCTTTGCCTCTGTCTGTCAGACACGGAAACCTCCACGTGTTGTGGGTGAAATCAATCAGAGTCTGTGGCATTGTCAGCTGGAGTCAGCTCTGTGTCCAAATTTGGACTGTATGTCTAGAATCTGTGTCTTAATGTAAATTGCCTTATGGCTGTGTCTTCCCTGGGGCATTAGCTTCCATCGTCCAGATGGCAGGGTGACCCTGGTGGAAATAAGCATATGGTAGGTTATATCTGTCGTGCACAGAAGAAGAATAAATACACTGTTCTAAGAGCCAACTCAACAAAAGGGTTGGTGCCACAATCAGTGGACATCTCTGACAACAGATTGCTAGGGAAGGAAAACTTTGGGGTAAGGGCTATTGAGAACTAGGGAAGAAGAAATCTATCATTGGCATGCTGAACATTGTAGAAGGTGGGGAAAAGAGGAGATAGGGAAAAATTAAGGTCTGGATACAAATTGTGCTTTGAGGTTCTTCTATGGAGGAATTGTCAACAGCTGGAGCTGTTTGTCCGGTGGCTTTTGATCAACTTCCATGTTCTTTGAAGAGTGAGTGCCTTAGTTTGGGGTTTCCCCAGAAGATGCCAAGGCAAGGATTAAAGTGCAAGTAGTTAACTTAGGGAACGCCAGTAGCGGTTTGGGGAAGTGAGACAGGAATTCGAGAAGGCAATCCATAAAGAGTGTATTATCAAGCCAGCTGCCACTGTGGGTGACTGGAACTCAGCCCCTCTGGGGAAGCTCTGGCAGCCAGGGTCGAAAGCACTCCCTCAGACTCATCCCACCCAAGGGGCAAGGGAGCTGGGGTATATAGGCACCAACTTTTTCGAGTCATGGGTTGAGGACCTCTCCTGGGGACATTTGTTCCACGATACTTTGCCTGTCTCCAAAGCAGCAAAGTGGACTCCAGCAATGAGGAAGGACTCTTAGACAAAGAAAGGCTGATGCTGCAGCTAGAAGCTGGGCAGGTGTGCACTGCAGGGATAAGGGTGAGGAGATGTAGCCAGCGTACTGTGAGCTTTGCATCTATGCTTTTGCAACGGAAAGAAATTTACAGTGGAAATAGGAGAGCAGAGGACATCCACACAGACTCACATATTTACACATATGGAAATATATAAATATAAACTTTAGGAAATAATACCTGTTGATGGTTGGAAATTGGCACAGAGAAGAAGTGCAGGAAAAGGTTATAGTTCTATTTTAGACAGAGAAATCGCACCTAAGATTGAATAAAAGCTTTCCTTCTTCCTATTTTATCCCTGGTGCTTTCACCCCTCTGGAAATGGGGCATAGCAAATGGACAATCTTGTTCCTATGACTAAATATTATTTGAAGGTACAAATACTAAGAGCTATTATTTGGCAACGTGGAACTTGCTCTGCTCGAAGCCTACCTGAAACTTGCGATACATTTTTACTATACCATCATAGGCTACAAAAATAGTCAAACCACCCTTGTGAAATAGAACTCATTGTGTCATGCCTATTACAGTTTTATTAGGTAACTTGCTACACTGAATTATAAAGAAAAGTATTTGTTTATTGGATTTCCTTTATGAGCCATTTGCTCTAAAGGGGAGCCTAATGGATGTTGCACCTTGGTGTTGACAGAGCTCCTTTCCCTAGAAGAATATAAAAGAATATAAATGAAACAATCTGTTTTCACATTTCACATGAGGGAGGAAGTGAGGCAGAGCAGGCTATGGGGCAGAGTATCTTCAGCTTTTTTCACAGAGGCTATAGAAATAACCATTCCGTTAGGAGGCACGTTTGAGTCAATGCCTCAGGAAATTCAGATGCTTGTGAGAGGGAAACCTGACAGCGGGGTGTCAAAATGTGGGACATAGGCCAGTGGCCAATGGGACTTTCCTTGCCATATGGAAGATTAGCTGTGCCATGATATGCCCAGGATATATCTACTCCATGTTAAAATCTGGATACAAGTAGGAGAAAGGGACATGCACAGCAGAGAGAAATCTAAAAAGTTGGAGCCACATACACTGTCGTTGATAGAATTAAGACCCAAAGGTCTCTTTGGGTGATCACAGCTTATGTAAAGACCAAAGCTGGTGGACAAGCACTACCTGCAAAGGTGAGCACCCAGCTCTGGAATGGGCTTCTCTTGGGCTGATTCTAGGCATTATGTAATAGAGAATACGAAATTATTTTGTAAACTTAGAATGTACAAAAAATACAGCTGAAGAGTTGAGAACTGAATGTTTTGAATGGGGAAGATCTTAAATTTTCTGCAGGTGGGATCTTGAAGAGACCTCACAGCAATGTGGCTAAGAGCGTGGACCCTGCAGCCCCACTGCTTGGGCTCGACCCTTCGTTTTACTACTCATCAGCTGTGTGACTTTGGGCAGCCCACACGACCTCTCTGTCCTTCAGCTCCCCTCTCTGTAAAATGGGGATATTCATAGCACCTATCTCATAGAGCTATTTGTCAAATATTTATGATAATGTCTGGCACATGATAAACCCCGTAGATGTTTTAAAAATAAATACGTAAACCTTAGTGGAAGCCCTTTCATTGCATTCCTTCTGTATCTCAGAGAGTTTTCCAAACATTTAAAGTCAGCAAACATTTATTGAGCACTCATCTGGCCTGGACATGTGCCAGGTACTGGGTAAGAATGAATTTCCGTGGTCTCTGCCCTTCCAGGTGCTCATGAGCTAACAGTCTTTTAAAAAAAAATTTAAATTGAAAAAATACTTTGAAACAATGATAAACTTGCAAAAAATTTGTGAGCGCAAATTAATTTTTCCCCTGACCTGTGTTGGAGTCAGCTGTCACGTAATGCCATCACTCCTGATGACTTTAGGGGGTCTTTCCTACAAATAAAGACATTCTCCTCCATAACCACGACACAGCCACCCACATCAGGAAAATAACACAGACACTATCGCTATTACTGTCATCTGATCCTCAGACCCCATTCAAGATTCGCCGCTTGTCCTGGTAATATTTTCTATAGCAAGAGGTTCCAGGTTGATATCACATGTTGAATTTGGTCACATCTCTTCGTCTCCTTCAGTCTAGAACATGGCCCCAGTCTTCCCTTGTCTTTCAGGACCTCGACACGTTTGAAGACTACTGGCCGGTTATTTTGTAGAACGGCCTTCAGTGTGGATTTGACCGATGATCATTCATGATTAGATTTAGGCTGTGCCTTTTGGGGAGCGATCACATAGAAATGATTCTGTGTTCTTTTCATTGCACCTTATTGGGTGGCACAATTTCAAATTGTTCCATACTGATGATGTCCATTGTGAGCGCTTGATCAGGGTGGCCTCTGCCAGGCTTCTCCACTGTCAAGTGATCCTTTGTTCCTTGGTAATTCATGAGCATTTTGTGGGGAGGTACTTTGAAACTATGTAACTATTCTGTTCCTCATCAAGCTTTCAATTTGGTTTATTTCAGAACGACTCATAGTTTCCAATTTTATTTAATGGGTTGTAAGCTGCTGCTGCTATAATTTTTTGATGCTCAAATTGTCCCTGGTTTGCCTAGTGGCAGTCCATTGACGCTGTCCCTGTGTCCTTTTGACATTTCTACCTCAGTCTTTGAGCTTTTCCTTGCTTTCTGCCGCGGCAAGATATGCCACTTATCTTCGACTTCCCTGGTTCCAGCTTTAGCATCAGCTGCTTCTCCAAGGAGCCCTGATTTCTTTTAGGGGAGGAGGGGAGGATATTCAGAAGTGACCCTCTAGGCACACTCGGCGTGCTCATTGACACCGTGGTGTCATTATTCCCAGGCCCTAGCAGTGGACTGAGCTATATTTATTTCTGTATATACCCATGTGTATTGAAAACGATTTATTCACATTAATATATCCAATTCCAATCCAACAATGCATAGGGTTCCTTCTAGTTTTCTCCCTGTTATCCTTAAAATGTTTCTTTATCTGGTTAGTCCTCCTGTACATAACCAATCTCCCATCTCCCCTTGTCATACTCCCTCCTCTAGATGCCCTGGCTCTGATCCGCATTCTGGGTCACGATTACCTCCTGCCACATGAAACCCCTCCTCTGACACCCATCCTGCCAGCTCCCAGACGGGGATACCCTCCTTCCCACACCAGGCTGTTCCTCTAGGTCTCCATGGGGACACCGTCTTTAACTGGCCCGAGCTCCCCTGCCTTGTGCCAGGCCACCGTCCTTATCCCACTCAGGCTTTCTGCTGGTCATTTACAGTGTGACTCAGGTTTTAAAAGGCTCCTCTTGGAAAGATACAAAACTAGTTTAAGAAACCAAGCTCTGAAAAATGAAGACCACCCGATTTAATAACATTATTATATTTCCAATCTGTAGCTTAGACTGCTAAGATGACATTTGTCAGTTCTCCTCCTCTCTTCTGTTTTTAGACTTTAAATTAAAACAAATGATAGGACTCGGCTGTAAGACTTCAGCAGTTGACTGATGGGGGAGGAGATGAAGGCGTGTCTAGGTTCTCACCTGGGCAAAGCACATGCCAGCCCAGGAGGGTAAGCGGGCAGCAGGGAACACGGATGAAAGTGGCAGACTCTTTCCTGCCTCCATTCCAGCTTCTGATCTTGACTCCAGAGCCAGATATCCTGATTAAGGAATAAATAAAGGTTGGGAAATAGCCAAAGGTTCAGAAAGAGGCAACTGACAGAAGATGCTTCTGGTAGATCAGGAGATTTCAGGGAAAAAAAAAAAGAAATTAATCCAATTTTATGTAAGTGAATTTCCTCTCAACCCAGGAGGCAGGAAGTGTAATCTCCCAGGAAAGACAGAGTGGGAGATTTCATTTTCTAGTTATCGGTCTTTCTGTGCTAGAGACACAACTTTACTTCAAAGGCGTGGACTAGGGAGGGGTGAGTGGATTAGACTGGCTGGTGCTCTGCTTCCTTTCTGAGGAACACCCACAGGGGGCAGCCCTTCCAGGCAAGGGGAGGGCCTGGTGATGGGGCCTCCACCGTTCCCGAGCTGAATTAGAGCACAAAACAGGATTGTCTCAAGCTATGTTTAATGGCATTCCAATGGAAAATGAAGATTCCTGGAGGAAGCAAAACCCCCCAGTGGTTCTTGTTTTATCCTCCTCCTGTGTGTCTTTCTGGGTGGAACGGCCAAGGAAGTAGATAGAGACCACCCTCCTCAATCTGAACCTCCCTCTAAGGTGTTTCCTTTGAGCAAGCCACATCCCAGATATCTGGCTGAGTTCTAATTAAGGAGGAAACATTCTTTTTTCCCCAGCTTCTGTCAGTACAGCGAGCTTTTACCATCCCACATGGAATCAGGGAAATGCAATTTTGAGGAGAAGTGTTCATTTTTATTGGGCATGACTTAAACTGCATCCCTGTTTTGTTTTTCCTTTTTAAGAATAATTACTTCAAAATGATGAACGATGCCTGAAGCCACCGGCCTTGCTTCCTGCGGTGAAATGTGGAACTTTTGTGCATGTCTGGGTTTGTAGGAGGGTGTGCTCTGAACTCCAGGGAGGGAGGGTCTCCCGTACTGTGCAGACAGTTGGGTCTTTGTTCAGAAAAGCTGCAGAATGGGACCATGTCCCCTGCAGGGAGGGAAGGCCTTGCTCCTGTTATGGAAGGGAAGGGAAATCCTTTACTTCTTAAGGTGCCAGAACAGAGACTTGCTGGGTTAGCGGGAGTCTAATCCTTTTTTTTGGGGGGGGGTGGGGTGGGAGTTAAGAACAATGAGGATGGTGTCTTTGAAAACAGGTGGAATTACTGAAGGATTACAGTAGACGGATAGGTGAAAACAAAGGGTCACTGCCCTGCTGGGATTCGGCCATTCTGTTGGGCCTTTAGGCTGAGCTGGGGGGACTAATTCCCAGGGAAGCACCCTCCTCCTCCAGCCCATTTCCCAGGAGCAGACTTCACCGGATTCACATCCTCTCTTCACTGAGGACCCAGCAGGCAAACCAACAGGGCTGGTTTGCAGCCACTGCCTTTGATATTTTTGTAAATTCTATTTGGAAAACTGTGGATGATCCTTGTTTAGGGAAGCTAAAACTAAACATAGAACACTGTTGGTAGATTCTTTTCCTGAATTTTGGAAGTCTAATATTTTGTCATGTAAACCTCTCCCCTCCCCTCATGCTAAGCCTTTATATTATTGCTCTAAGGACGAGGAATTTGTGGAGTGGAGTAAAAAAACAGACCATAAGTTGCCCTTTTCTGGAGCTCTGAGCATACTACCGTGATCCCTTCCCTCAATGAAATGATTTATAGGGGAGCTGAACGTGCCATTCAGAAGGGCTGGCTGCATGGGCTCAGAGACTAGCTTAGGAGATACAAGGGAAGGAAGGGGTCACAGGAGCTCTAAATACTAAGGGAGGGGACCGCGAATGCGCGCGTGTGCACGTGGGAAGCCTTCACTCCTCTGAACACATTAATTCTACCAGGTCTCAGTTTCCCTGGGACTCATAACCTTTCCCACTTACAGGGGGTAGAGGAAGAACAATGGATGACACCAGCAAGGGAACCTGAAAGCATGAAGCACTGGTGCATGATTGTCTTCTATTAGAAAAGTCAGATGCAAGAACACAACCCCCCGCCGCCCCCCTCGAAAAGCTCATACCGGCCCCTCCTGAGCTGAGCTCTTCTTATGTTACCTTGCGGAAAACAGGGTCTCCTTTTGCAGAACTATCTTAGCATCAGCCATGTTTGTAATTGTAAGTAATTTGGGGCAGTGTTCCCAAGGCGTTGGGCGGAAGGACTGATCTTTATGTTAACAGGCTGAGCACCTGCCTGGGAAATCTGGGAACACAGGTTTCCTCCCTACGACGCCTTCTCCATGCAAATTGATCTATTAGCTGGTATGCGTGTCAGTTTATTTAGGAGCATGTGTGCTGACAATTGGCTTCTGACTGTAAAATATGGTCTTGGGGGAGGACATGATGAATTGCCTGCTTTAAAGTGTGCGTGCGTGTGTGTGTGTGTGGTGTGTTTGATGACAGTCACTATTAGTATGTGTGTGTCTACAAAACTTAAAGGCAAACTAAAGGCAAATAATAACTAAAAAATTGAAGGTGTGAGTAAACAAAAAGGCCCTTAGTGTTGTCTGGACATTTGCGCCCTCCTGATGGACGTGGGAGTCAAAGGAATCTCATTTCTTGCTGAATGCATTATTTCCAAATATAAAACAGGAGACGATTCACGGCAGAGAAAAATGTCCATCTCTTAAGTAATCAATATGGGGACATATACCTTCTTGAAGAGAAACTGGGGGCTGCAAACATCTCAAGGAGGTCTATATTATAAACAGACATCTTTTTGTCTCTGCCTGTTTTTTCTTTTAAAATTCTATCAGTGTACTGTAGTAAGGCCTTCATCCAATGTGGTAAGAATGCAGAGGCCACTTGGTCCCTTGTAGAAATCTGGGATAACGGACTAGTTAATGTAATTTCCAAAAAACAAAATTTAGGCCAATTACAGTTACGAATTCTGTATTTTCCCAGATAAGGATACTGACATAAAGGAACGAAGCAAAATGACCACGGGTTCGTTACAGAAAGGGCATTTTAATATAGAAGGCAGGAGGCACATCATCTCAGAGGAGCAGCACTTTAAGTTGAAGAAATGAAATGTAATGGAAGGCTTGCTGCCCTCGCTGCCTCTATCGCCCTCATTTTGCTCTTAGGAACCCCTCCTTTTTATGACTGTAGTAGGGCAGCACGCTGAGGGCTTTTAACCTGGGAATTGACACTCTTCGTTAGACATATTATGATAGCAGCGGTGCTCAGCGTGAATTAAAGGGCAGGGAAATGGGAGCAGGCTGGCTGGTTTGAAGGGAGCTTGACCAGGATGGGGTCCGACAGTGCTCATGGAGGGCTAAGGCCCGGAGCTCTGTGCGTTCACGCATTACTTCTTTGAATTGCTGTCTTGTTTCCAGAGGCTTGTTTCAATTCACGTATGTTCCCAGGCTGTCTACACTGAGGTTCTGGAGTGTGGCCGAGGCTAGCATCTTTATGAAGGTGGTGGTGGGGGAATTGGGGAAGGAGAACGCTTGCGAGACAGGGAAGCTGGAAGCGTTGGGGAGTCAACTCTCGACTTAAAATAGAAGGCAGTGACATAAAAGGCAGGAAGGTAAAAGCCATCACATGCCCAGAAGGGCAGGGAGAATGGACATGAGAAGCAGCCAGGATTGACTATAGATATTGACGAGGTGACTAAGAAATAATCTAGCATCAGTAAAGCAGATCCAGGGGTCAGTTGATGAAGGTATCCTCCTGCAGAGGGTGAGGCCTTGGTTCTGAGAATCTAGTGAGAAAGGGAAGCAAAGATGTAGGCGTAGAGAACCGTTCCAGAAAGGGCAGAGTGATAGGTTGTGTTTCCTTTCTTTTTTTAATGGAAAGACTTGAACGTACTTTCAATCATTCAAACATTTGCTGGCTGTCTACTAAGTATCGAGGATTGTGGTAAGTGCTGGGGATCTCAAGATAAAAGGAGAGGACTCTTCTTTTGAAGAGTTCTCAGTCTGGGAACTTTTGGAGGGAGACAGGGAGTGGGGTGGACAGATAATGCTAGGGTTTCTTGCCAAGAGCTCTCCAGGAGGAAAGCCTGGGGCTCCTGCTGCACAGAGCAAGAGTATGACCCTTTACTGAGGAGGGCTGTTGGTCAGGAACAGCATTACGGGGGTCACTGCTGAGTGGGGCTTTGAAGGATGATTAGGAGTTCTCCAGGCAATGAATGGAGGAATGGCCTTGCAGGCAGAGAAAACAGTGGGTGCAAAGGAATGGAGAGCTCTTAGTGAGTAGTACGGCTGGAGTGGAGAGCACAGTGAGGCAGGAGAGGGCTTCTTAGTTTCACAGTATGCTGAGGACTTTGGGTTTTAATGTTGTCAGTGGATTGAGGGGGGCAGCCAGTTGAACAAAGATGAGGGCATGATAACCAAGGGGGAAGCAGGAGAAGCCGAGTGAAAGGAAGAGTGATTATGAGGCAGGGAGGAGGAACGCCACGGGAGCTGCCGGCGGCTGGCCTTGATTTCCTCTGTATAGTAGTTGCTGAGGCCATCTGGCTGGGAGGGATTGACTGGAGGGGGAGGGGGTCTGGAAGAGCCGCTCTGGGGAATTCTAGGGAGAAATCGAAGGATTGCCATGTTGCCATTATTTGAGATTCACAAAGACTTTCATCATATATGTAACTGATTCTCACTGACACCGTCGTCCCTACATCTGTTGTTCTGCTTTTAAATGAAGTGCGATCTTTCTTTACAATATCCATTTTCTGCAAAGATATCAAGTGCCAGAGGCATGGCCGTGCTGAACATGAGCCAAGGTACATTGATTACATATTCTCTGTCCTCTTGTTGAAGCTTGTTTATATTTCACAGTCAAACATCCACCAACAGGAAGGACTGTTCATGGAACACCAATTATTAGTATTGGTGGGAGGTTTTCAGTGAAGAGGAAAATCAGGACAAGTATTTAAACTTAATTGTATTCCTCCCAAATTTTCTATCCTGAGGAGAAGAATGACATAGAAAAGATAGCCCGGTTAGTGTGAAGAGTACCGGCTCTGGAGTCCAGGGGCTGAGGTTCTCGTCCAGGTTATACCATTACTAATCTGTGTCATGCTGAGCAAAGTTTATCCCTGGTTCCAGTGTGGATTAGAGTTTTACTCCCCCACCCACCAGCCCACACCACAACTGTAGAAATACAATAATAAAACATCAGAAGGCTTAAAACTCATGATTTTATAGATACAAGTAAATAGTTTCAGGAAATAGTTGTGAATTCTGTTCCTATGACTAATTTAGAAAGTGAAACTGACTAATGTATGTTTTATGAGCTCATGAAAAGTCAGGTCTGCTCGGGGGATCCCCTAGTTTCTACCTTAAGAGAAAAGGAGTGATGAGACCAGAATGTGAGAAAAATCAGCATTTGGAGAATCAGAGAATCGGAGTGACTTACCGTGGAAACATTTTGGAGAAACTGTAAACGGTAAAAGGAACATAGGCTTTGCAGAAGGGGTCTGATGTGTGCTGATGTTATCCACAATATTTTAATATGTCATTCAGGTGACATGCGGCACATTTGCAAATAGAAAATGTGTGTGAGTTCTTTTTGCCATTAAAAAAGAAAGATCAAGAAAAAAGGAGGATAGTCTTTTCAGGAGGAGAATAATGATATGATCTACTTAGGCAAAGTGTGTTTCATTTTTTAGGATTTAACTTCATAGTGGAGAGAATGATACTCCCCTCTGGCACCCTCAAGATGTCCATGTCCTAATCCCTGGAAACTGAATGTGTTACTTTGCATGGCAAAGAGACTTTGCAGATGTGATTAAGTTCAAGCATCTTACGATCAGAGATTACCCTGGATTATCCAGGTGGGTTCAATGTAATTACAAGGAGGAGAGCAGGAGTGTGAGGGCCAGAGAGAAGGAGATGTGACAGTGTGAACAGAGGTCAGTGATACCATTGTTGAGAAGGGGCCATGAGCCAGGGAAGCACATGGCCTCTAGAAACTGAAAAAGGGAAGGGCTGGGTTCTCCAATAGAGCCTCCAAAAGGATTGCAGCCCTGCTGACACCTCGATTATAGTCCCCTGAGGCCCATTTTTTGACTTCTGGTACTCTAAGATAAAGTTGTGTTGTTTTAAAGCCAGTAAGTTTATGGTAACCTGTTACAGCAGCAATGGGAAACTAATACAAACTTGCTGAATTGTCCTGATTCTCTGGGTTGTATACTCCTCCTGGTTTAGAGACTCCTGTGTGCCCTCAATTCACCCCACATGTCTTTCTCTTATAGCCCTGGTCACTCTCTTTTGTAATTACCCTTGTAATTATTTGTCTCCTCATTGGATGTGCACTTCCTTCACATCTGTGTCTCAGCTGTGGGTACAGGGCCTAGCATGGAGGGAGAACTCAACCACTGGTTCAGTGAACTCGTGAAATCAGTGCCAAATGAGGAATTTTCAAACGGATCAAAAGCATGGATCAAAAGGAAGCGTGTCTGCCATTTCTGGCTTGGTAAAATCTGGTTGTCACCCTTTGATGATACCAACTGAAGGTGAGAATGGGATGTGAGGGAATGTGGGAAGTGTCCTTTTATCCCCAGCTCCTTGATTCCAGCCACTTTCCTCCCCTGTTTCTTCCCTTACACCGTGGTCTCCTGAAGCCTGGTGTGAACAGTTGGCTTGTAGGTGACTGAACCTGAGTGGGCTGTGACTCATCCGAGAAAGAACTCTGCCTAGTCTGTTCAGCTCACATGGCCGGATGATTGGTGGGAAGCCGTGTGTGATCCTCTCCCATCTTCTGTGCTGGGTCTCCTGGGCCCACAGACCTTTTGGAGACTCCACGTAACTTCTACTCTTGAGGCCTGGGCCTTGGCATGGCCCTCAGCCCCTTACCTGACCCGTGGAACCAGTAGAGGAGTCTTTTCTGTTCAGACACCAGTTGTACCTTCCTTGAGCCTTCAGCTGAGCTCCTGCAAAAGCTATCATTTCTCTTGCTGGCTTCTCACTAGGGATTTTGCTTCCTATCTTCTCTCCGGACCTGGACAATCCTTCTCTAGAGGCTGCACTGTAAATTCGACAGTTTTGGTTACTCTAGACCTGCAGTTGGATTCCTGTGCCCCAGGATGCCATAGAGGGCCTGTCCCTCACTCCACGGGAATCCTGTTTCTCCTCCATCCGGGAGCCACTATCTTTGCTCCTCTCTGGTCTTTTACTCTCCATCCTGGATGACTTCATCAGAGAAGCTCCATTCAGCCTCCTCTGGCCTTTTCCCTTTGAGCACCAAACACCCAGGAGTCCACCTGAGATGTCCTCCTCTACCCAGCCTGGCCGTCTTTTCACTGGCTACCAAACTGCTGTTTGGAAGGTCACACCATAAATTTTTTCAAAGAAGTCCCTAGGGATTTAAAAACTCATAACATTAAAAAGTACTAAAGTAAGAACGTGGGGCGTTTCGGCTGCCACATCTGTCGCTCTGCTGGTTGCCAGGGTTGAGTTAGCCAATGGTGACGAGGACCTTCCTGCTTCCTCTCTCACCAGGCTGATGACAGCTCTCTCAAGGACCCACTGTATGTTCAGAGAACAGTCTTCTTTGATGGAGGAAGGCATTTTGGTAAAGCTAATTAAAGTTACATGGAGGGCATATACCCCAAAGAACTGAAAGCAGGGACTGGAACAGATGTTCATATACCCAGGTCCATGGCAGCATTACCCCCAACAGCCAAAATGTGCAAACAACCCAAAAGTGTTTCCACAGATGAATAGATAAACAAAATGTGGTCTGTATGTGCAGTGGTATATTATTCAGCCTTAAAAAGAAATGAGGGGCTTCCCTGGTGGCGCAGCGGTTGCGCGTCCGCCTGCCGATGCAGGGGGGCCGGGTTCGCGCCCCGGTCTGGGGGGACCCCGCGTGCCGCGGAGCGGCTGGGCCCGTGGGCCATGGCCGCTGGGCATAAAAAGAAATGAAATTCGGATACATACTACAACGTGTTCAGCCTTGAAGACATTATGCTAAGTGAAGTAAGCCATACACAAAGGGATAAATATTGTGCGATTCCATTTATATTAAATACTTAGAATAGTCAGATTCATAGACAGAAGGTATAATGGTGGTTACCAGGGTTTGGGAGAGGGGAAGTGGGGAGTTATTGTTTCATGGGTTCAGAGTTTCAGTTCGGGAAGATGAAAAAGTTCTGGAGATGGAAGGTGGTGATGGCTGCACAACCCTGTGACTGAACTTAATGCCACTGAACCATACACTGAAAAATGGGTAAAATGGTAAAATTTATTTATGTATGTTTTACCACAATAAAACATATTTAAAAAAATAACATGGAATCAAGGTCTGCTGGTTTTCCCACCAGTTACATTGACTTTTTGGTTAAGGGTACACACACAAAAAAGTCCAAAGATCCATAAAAATTGTTGAAGGAGATGACTTATCAGTGTGGTTCCCATCCTGAGTACCTTCCTCTTTCCAAGTAATGGTGAGAACATCTTCTTTAAACAGCACTAAAGTACACCCACCTACTAAGTAATTTTTTCCTGTGACTCTTGCACACTAATCTAGGAAAGAAAACATGTTTAATGAGTCAAATTGTATTTGCAAAAGTTACCAAATAAACTTGGTGACTGTGGCAATTCCTTGGAGTTGTGCTGGGTCCCTGGATTTTGCAATTTATGCAAAATCAGTGTACACACTGAGCACCACTTTTTGTCCTGGGAAGTATGTGACCTCCAGGTAGCAGGTACTCTGAAGGGGAGGCTTGGATTGAAACAAAGCAAGCACTCTGATTCCTCTTGGTTCAAGTAATTTTTGTGGCCGATAGTTGTGTTGAACTTTTGACAAAGAAATGCCACCGTTTACCCTGGGAACGGAAGTGTGTTGTTTGGGTGGAATAAACATAGATTTGAGGGCCAGATGCCCTGAGCACTTGCCTGGCTTTTTGAGTGATTTCTAGTGAGTCATCTTGCCATTCTGTGCCTGCATGCGGTGGGGCAGTCGGGGTTCCTAGAGGTCCACATCATACCTGCCCAGACTTCCTGGGCAACCCAGGTTGTATTTCTTTAAAAATAATTTTGGGTGCAGGAATTGTGAGAAAGGAAGTACCTCCTCTAATGTAATTTAAAACAAAGATAATATTAAATCACAAAATGGGTATAAGGAACTCCAACAAGATTTTTTTTTTTTGCCCTGATGATTAATTCAAAACAGTTTTGAAATATCAAATTGCAACTATTTCATAGTATTCTTCTCCTCTCCCTCTCTCCATCTTTTCCTCCCTCCTTCCTCTTCCCTCCCTCCTTCCTTCCCTTCTTTTCTTCTTCTTTTTTCATTTGCTTTGTTTTGCTATGCATGCACCCCAAGTACTGCTTTGTCTGCCTTCTGTGTAACACAGTGCTTCCAAAACAAAACACCAGTTAAAACTCTCTCTGTCCTACTTTGCTGTCATGTCTTTAGGCAAGGACTATAGGTGACTACAAGATTATATACTAATAGGAGTTGTAGAGGGAGGTGTAAGGTGTTGGCAAATAAATGGTTGGTAAGAGTCATTTGAAAACAGAAAAGACAGGGAGCGTATGGAGGTAACATCTAACCCTAGCATTTTCTTCCCTGTCAACAGCCCTCCTCAACTCCCACACATAGAAGCCTCTCCTAGCAGAAAATGGATGGGAACCCAAAAAAGAACAGGAAGTGACGTAGTGCTTGCTCTTTCTCCTTGAGATGGCTGGGTGGCCTGGTGGGGATTGGGGTGTTTTGGTTCTACTGGCCTCTGAAGAGCCAGCCCATTGGATGAGGCTGCAAGGCTAGGATGAAGGGAGCTCTCTCCCCAGGGCTGTTATCAGACCCAGAAGGGAGAAGAGGAGGGTCCTGTGGTTTCTTTCTAGGTTGTCCACATGACTCAGATTGGCATGATCGAAAAAGGGGCAGACGCGCTGTTCCCTGAGTAAAGATTACGTATTTGATGGGCCCTTTCCCAATAATCCAGAAGTGGAGGTTGGGTTTGGGTGAGGCAAAGACTCTTCTGGTAGCATTTGAAATGTTGCTCAATGTTAACAGAAGTGATAGTAATTACAGCTAATAGGCCAGCTAAGTGCTTTTTCTGCATCATCTCATTTTAACCTTATATTGCACTGCTGTTTTCTTCTTTTCGAATGTGTAGGGTAGGTACTATTGTTATCTGCAATATATATATATAGTATCTCCATTTTACATATTGAAGCTCGAGTAAGTTATTTGCCTAAGGACAGCGTGACTCAGAGGCAAACTCTTCATTATGTGTCTATTTATTGCCTCCTCTTTCACTCTTTTCAACACTATCGGTTCTTATGTTTTGCTAAGAAATAACTTGATCCACTGTACCTGTCAGGAAAGAAAGGGAAGTCTTGTTTGGAAACCATCTCTGGGAATTTGCTGCAAGTAGAAGAGAGAGGGAAGTTGGCTTTCTGAGCCAAACTCCTTGCTGGCGAAGGCAGGTGGTCCTTCCCACAGACTGGGTGGCATATGCTTTGATGGCATAAAACAGGCGTGTTTTAATTTTATTGGGATGTGGGGATGACAGTAAAAAAGAAGCAGTTTTGCGGTGTGGTTTTCTTGAGGTGGTATGGAGATATAGAGTTTTTTAAAATTTGGACAGTAATAGAAGTTGAGCAATTTTGAATTCTGGATAAAAGGAAAAGCCAGCATTCCAGCGTCAACCAATGATATGGAGCTACACGTGAAGGAGACAAGGGCAGATTGGAGCCACCAGCTGGTGGGACACCAGCTTAGAGCCCCAGGGGGAAGTGAACCCCAACTGGAAGCGCTATCTGGCTGTTCTGGTTCTTCTCTCCCTCTGTCCCTTGTTCTCTGCTCTGTGTCCTGGGAGCCTGGCCCTTGCGGACCGCCCCTTCTGGGCTTCCTTGCACTCTGTCTTCTGGTTGGGTTTGGCCAATAGGAGGTACCAGCAAGAGGGTGGGTGGCAGGAGGAAAGAGAGGCTGGGGTAGTCTTTATTCTGTCCCTGCTTTAGTGATGTGTCTCTAGAAGTTGCTGTTTCCTCTTTGGAGACAGCTCTACCAGGCAGCCTCTCCTCGACGGTTCTACTACAAACTGGGTTCAAGCATCACTCTCTCTCCTTCATGTCCCCTCAGCCCCAGGGATTGTAATGTCTACAGCTGTTGCTAGCCCAGAGGTTCCTCTGCATCCCTGTGTGTTCACCGCATTCTGGCCACACCTCTCTTTTTGTTCCACCTGTGATTAATGACCGTTTCTTGCCAGGACCTTGACTAATACATCACATACAACGGTGCTTCTCAAATGGAATGTTCACCTGGGGTCTGATTCACGTACAGATCCTGATTCAGTAGATCTGGGGTGGGGCCCAAGATTCAGCATCTCTAACATGCTCTCATATGATGCTGAGGCTCTTGGTCTGTATTCTGTCCTTTAAGCAGGAGGAAGTTTCTTCCTTAACTTCCTTAACTGTATTGTCATAGCTGTTGACAGATGTGGCCCAGGCAATTAAAAAATTGAGTCTCATTACAAAACACAGTAAACAAAAAAATGTAGGTCTCTTCTCATCCTGAAAGTCAGGAATGGACTGACTTAAAAACAAAACAAAAAGACATGCTGCTTTCCAAGTTTGGCTCTCTACCCCTTCCCCGTGCACGTGTGTGTATTACATACACAGGCAGTTGAGGAATTCTTAAGTCCACTGATTGCTGAATGGTTGTGGGTCATTTCAGAAAATCTGAGCCTGAACGCAGGGACAGGAAGGGTAGTATGAACATACAGAATGGGAGCTTGTTTTTTTAACTTAGACAAGAGGTTGGCAAACTATGGCCTGTAGGCCAAATCCAGTCGCCACCTGAGTTTGTGAATAAAGCTTTATTGAAACACAGCTCCACTCACTTGCTTATGTACTGTCTATGGCTGTTTTTCCCCTACAATGGCCCTACTGAGTTGTTACAACAGAGACCCTATGGCCACAAAGCCTAAATTATTTACTCTCTGGCGATTTACAGAAAAAGTTTGCTGATTGCTGCTTTAGACTATTGTTCAGAGTTTCTCAAGAATTAAGATCCTTACCAAAAGGAACCCTAGGAATCATCTTGTCTCATTTTATAGATGAGGAAATGTATATCCACATTCTCCTAGCTAGCTTAAATCTGTATTTTTAAAAAGACACATGGAAAAAAACTGGAGGGAATTTGGAGAATGAAATCAACAGTTATTAAATGTCCTTTGAGGAAAGCCAGACTCTCATGATAGAGGTTGGAAAATTAAAGGTGTAACAACAATTAGCTCTAGATTACTAGAAAATGAGCTAGAAAATGAGCTGAACTATTATTCTCTGTTTCCACATAGGGAAGGTGTTCCCAACTGTAAATGGGTCAGATGTTGGATAGGAGGAAGGCAGGGACCCAAGGCAGGGTAGGACACACACACACACACACGCACACACACACACGGTAGGGGACACACACACACACACACACGGTAGGGGACACACACACACACACACACACACACGGTAGGGGACACACACACACACACGGTAGGGGACACACACACACACACACACACACGGTAGGGGACACACACACACACACACACACACGGTAGGGGACACACACACACACACACACACACGGTAGGGGACACACACACACACACACACACACGGTAGGGGACACACACACACACACACACACACGGTAGGGGACACACACACACACACACACACACGGTAGGGGACACACACACACACACACACACACGGTAGGGGACACACACACACACACACACACACGGTAGGCCCCTGTTCTCTATACCCCTGACCATGCTGAAAATCATCTGAGGCTAGTCAGCTGCCAAACACTGGTGTGAGCATTTGTCTTCTGGGTTGAAGGACCCCTTCGAGCTTGCTGATTCTGAGACCAGAGTGGTGGAGCTTTCATCTTAGCCCCTTTAAAAATATCTTCAGTGCTAATTTGGAGCAGTTGTAGATTCAAATATCACTGATGTCTTTTCGATTTGAGAACAGGAAAAAATGGCAAAATTTGAATTTGTCACAGTACGTGGCAAATTCAGTCATTGCTGATGGAAGTCAGCTACAAAGTTACTGGGTAGTTTTTGTTTGCGGATGATCTTTCTTTGGGGTGCTCTAAGCTTTAGCAGACTCACTTCTTCCTAGGTGACACAGAGAATGCATGGGTCTCCTATTTTAACATGAGCTCTGAAGAGGTAAGAACAGTATATTATTTCATTTCTGTATTTCAAGCCCTAGGCACAGCCTTGCACATTTTAGGGGCAGGATAAATATTTATTTCTTGTCCGGGGGCTGGTGGGGAGAGTAGCAGGTATGCATTAAATTGTAGCATTTAATCTTTATGGTGAGCTAGCCGGTATGGACAGTTAAGTGGTATTATAACAAGGAATGGCTCTGAGATATTGTGTTTCCCAGTCCAAGGTACTGCTGCCCTTCCCTCTGAAGATCAAGGTCATCCTAGTTTAGATCTGCTGAGAGGTAGGAATTGCTTAAGCAGCACATTTCTGGCAGTTCACACTGATGTCTTGACAATAATGCTGGAATTTATATTGAGCCTTTCATCTTTGAAGTTCAATGCTCTAATCTTTACGACTTACTTGTGAGGTATGAGAGAGTTGTTTTAATTACCTTTTTTTTCAGGTAGAGGGGGAATGTGATGGAGATATAGGTTCAAGGACCCTCTCAGGAACTCCGAATGAATCAAGACCAAGGTGGGAATGGAGCTGGACATTTTGTAGCCCCATATTAAAGTAGTCTTTATTTTCTTTCTCCCAGTGAAAAGTTGGGTAAATGCAGCATGGCTTTTTTTATTTCCTTAGGACAGGGATGCTTGTAATGCTTATTTTTCCTAGTGTGTTTCAAATACGTTTAGAGTCAGAGAGATGGGAATCAAAGAAATTGCAAATTCTATATTTTCTCAAGTCTCTTCTAAAGTACTGATAAGGTCTTTGGCCCAACTGCTGGATTTAATTTGAGACTTAGAAGATAGTCATCATCCTACTCTTCCCCCTTAGCCTGGTTTTTCTTCCCAGCTTCCTAGCTGATCTTTCCTTAAAGTAACTATTAAAATGTCTTTGTTACATCTCACAGGCTTGTGATGCCTGGTGATTCCCAGCCAAATCCAAGGCTTTAGGCAGATTACCTTCCCTCTGATCATAACAGAGACCCTAAAGATTGACTCAGCAGTGATGGTTGAAAACTCAAGACTTTATAATTAAAACATGATGGTTTTTTGGAGGACAATGTAGGGTGGCAGTACAAGTGAAAAACTAGCCTCTGTAAATAACGAGACCTAAGGCGGTTACACAGAGTGGAAAGAATAATCCTCATGTTTGGTGAGCAAATAATAGCAGCTTCCTCGACCTGTCTCATTAGCATTTATCAAGCAGTTAAGAGTCTCAAAACCCTTGACAGTTAATCTATAGACTATCCTTTGTAGTTAAATATTCTGATCTGAGCTTTGCAGAAGAGACGTACCAAGAAGCTTTATGATTTGACCTGAAGGACAAGACGGGAAGCCATGGGTGACCTGAGTGTTCAGTAAAAGCCCGTTCCCTCAGGCAGGGAATACTCATTGCGCGTTGCTCAGACTTTGCTCTTTCACAGTCACAAATTAAAATGTAAGAAAATTTATTTTTACTAGAACAAGTGTATATTTAATGCAAAATAAAAATGCAGTTAATTTAAGTCAGAATTAATCTTTGCCTTCTGCTAGCCTTATTTGTGAAGACTAAGCAAGATGCCACTTATACTGGGCGATTGTAGGGGTTCAAGAGTTTCTCATCCTTCCCCTCTCCCCTTACAATTCTTATGATACCTTTGACATTTAAATGCACTGGGTTGAGGTAAGATCAAAGTGTATCTTGTCGAACTGCCGAGAGTGACAGTAAGACACACGACTTACCAAAGCCAGAAAACATTATCTAATAGGCATGGGTTCCTTCCTGTTGGCCACTGTGCCATATTGTAGCTGTGAAGTGTTGTAAACATTATTTTAAGATGAAGTCAACTATTTTCACCCTTTGCTAACTCATTGGATGTCATTCCTTCTGCTCAAAAAACTTCCTCTTCAATAACATTTTAAAATTGATAATAGAGATTGAAACAGATTTTATAGAAAGTAAGGCATGCATTGAATCAGAATATACTATATGAATTGAGGTTTTAGATTAGTAACAACAGATGATAATTGCCTATATTGGAAAAAAAATTAAAATTTAAAAGACTTTCTTGTCCTACATGTATTTCTTCCTGAAGATTCTTTGAAACACTGTATTTAAAAAAATGTTACCAAGATAATCTTATATGGTATAAAATGATCATGGAGAGAGACTTCTGTAAAAAGATGGTGACCTTAAGAAATGAGAGGTTTCTTAAATTATTTATTATTTTTTGTTGAGCCAGTTACTTTTAAAATTTCATTTATTTAGTATCAAGGAACATATATATGTCCACGTTAACAATTTCTGACCATACAGTGAAAGTACTAATATTAGCTAGTGTTGGCCATTGTTCCAAGAGCTTTACATTGACCACAGTCAAGCTTCACAATAATCCTCCGAAGAAGGTAGTTTTAGTATTGTTCCCATTTTGCAGATGAGGCAACAGAGGCTCAGACTAGAAAACATTGGTAAGGTCAAACAACTAGGATGTGGGGAAGTCAGCATGTGAACCTGGGTAATCCAGCTCCAGTGTGCTTCATACCAGTCACCTAGCAAACTCCTAGAAAGAGGAGGCATTTATCTGGGGGTAAGGTGGGGAGTATTGAAGACGTATCAGACCGTAATAGGAGTTTTAAGGAAGAAATTCTTAGTGAGGAAAATCAAATGGAATTGGCTTTGAGTATGATGTATTTACAATAAGAATAATGACATACAGTCAGAAATTATGCTTTGGCTTCAGTTTATTATGAGGTGTAAATGATTGGTTTTAGATTCTGTCATTAAAGCTGGATTTGACAAGAGGAAAGGGAAGAATGGGGAACAGTAGACACATGAAGTACGGTGAAGGCAGTACCTTCAGGGTTTCCGTTCACTTCAGAATCATTCCAAGACCCAGGCCGTGCTTCAATACATGTAAGATCCATCTAAGTCAGTGTTTCTACCTTTAACACATGTGCACTGTATACACATGCAATGTTTGTGCTGAAGTTGATTTCTGCTTCTTGCGTTATTATACGTCTCTGATGTAATAATGGCTATAGCATTTGAAATGAGTTGTAATCGCTTATTAAGAGCTTTTTTTTTTTTTTTTTTTTTTTTTTTTTTGCGGTACGCGGGCCTCTCACTGTTGTGGCCTCCCCCGTTGCGGAGCACAGGCTCCGGACGCGCAGGCTCAGCGGCCATGGCTCACGGGCCCAGCCGCTCCACAGCACGTGGGATCCTCCCGGACCGGGGCACGAACCCGTGTCCCCTGCATCGGCGGGCGGACTCCCAACCACTGCGCCACCAGGGAAGCCCTAAGAGCTTATTTTGGTCATCCTTTCAAAAAAAAAATGCAGAGATCGGTTTTTTTCAAAGGGAAAAACTACCCCGGAGTAAAAGCTGGGTAGAATTTGAAACTGAGCCCAGTCGACTCTTGCTGTTTAAGTCTTATCTATCAGAGCCAGGGATGAAAGGCAGAAAGATCAGTCTCCTTCCTGTTTGTTTATTTCTTGGCTTTCTTGTCCCGTCTGTAGCTTTGCCCCCAGAGCTCCTCAACTGTATTTATTTTCCATCTGCTTCCTGCTCTCTAGACAGTCTGAGACAGTCTACTCACCGGCCAGGAGTCCAGAGAGAAATAAATAGTGTACATAAAACTCATGGTAGCAGCAAGGAACAAAGGGCAGAAATAAAGACCCTCGCATCGCAGACAGATTCTGTTTTAGATGGGGTTGAGAAACGATGTTTTTGGAGTTCTGCAGGGCTGTGTGTTCAGGAGGAATGTCTTGATCAGGTCTATTATTTTACTCACTTCCTCATACTTACTAGTCTTTTTGACAGTAGAGAGTATCATCTGAACCATCTCTGGGTTTTTGTTTTTGTTTATTTTGGCCAGTGTTTACAGATGTCTGGATATCAGAGCCCAGTAAAGAAAAAAATAAGTGAGTGTATGTGTGTATAGAGGAGGGGACAAATCACTAAGATTGCCAATTTTTATTTTTGTCAAGTAAGGACATTAAAAACAAACTATCATTTCTTCTCATCATCGTTTCACATATGAAAGGACAACATAACCCTAAAGGGTAGGAAGCAGGACCATCCTTCCTAAGACCTGTGGTCAATAACTGTAAACCCATGTGTGTGTTTAGAAAGATAGATTTTAAATTGTTGAATGTAGAACGATTAAGTACAATTTTAGTTAATCATGTCACCTTTTAGATACTTGTTTTCTTGTTGCAAGTTTGTTGATTTGAAGATTTATGTTCTATGATATGAAGTGGAGCCCAAATGTCCAGCTTCTCGGAAGTACGTTTAAAACTTAGATTCAGTGCGAAAAATCCGTTCTCTCATAATGATTTCCATTCAAATGGAAACATCATACCTGGTGTTATTTAATTGAACTTGGAATATCCTGTGTGGGGTAGTAATTGGGGTACCTGAGGCTGTGACATAAGTTGGAACTACATTCACACTGGTAATACTTGCACTCAGCCTTTTTTGAGGGGTGGTCGTTACTTTAAAAAAAAAAGAACTATTTATTTATTTAAGCTGCTCTGGGTCTTAGTGGCGGCAATGCGGACTTCTTAGTTGTGGCATGCATGTGGGATCCAGTTCCCCAACCAGGGATCGAACCCGGGCCCCCTGCGTTGGGAGCATGGAGTCTTACCCACTGGACCACGAGGGAAGTCCCAGGGTGCTTGTTACTGAGTAGAGGAAGGTCAGAGGAGGAACCTGGTGGGAGAACTCAGTCTGGCTTTGATGATCTGAGCTATTAAATGGTGCCCCAACCTCAAAAACCCTATTTGGCATTACCAAAATCCTTTAGTTAGCGATCTGTTCTCCTCTGAAGCCAATCAGGGAGATGTCTGTTGTTATTTGAACATGCTCTCCGAGGACTGCACAATCCCACTCATCCTGGTAAATACAGTTGTCTTTGTATTATTTCATTTTCAGTAATTGGAAGAGATCCTGTGGTATAAGAGTCTGGCACCCAGGAAAGATGTTCTGCTGGCCCACTCCTTAGCTGGGTCCAAATTCTGAGTGGGCCAAGAGAAGTCAAAAAACAAGAGCCATTCTCCCTTCAACGCTGCTTCTCCTGTCCTCTCTCTGGGCTGGGGGAGAGCAGGCAGGGGCAGACCAGGTGTCTGGCCAGTGGAAGGGATGGGAAGGGGGGCAGAAAGCTCTCTCTACAAGAGCCAGGGTCACCTAGTGAGGCCTGCACCACAGCAGACAAGACTTCATCTGGGAGAGATTTATCTGCCCTGGAGGCTGCAGTTGCCACCTGCCTTAGCCCTGGACCAGGATTTGGGAATCACCAACTTAGATGTTGTTATGGGTGAATTGTGTCCCCTCGAATTTCATATGTCGAAGTCCTAACCCCGAGGACCTCAGAAGGTGACCTTATTTGGAAATAGGGTCATTGCAGATGTAATTAGTTAAGATGAGGTCATGCCTTTGACCTTGTTTCCCAGGCCACCATGGCCACACTCTTCATTCTCTATTACAAACTCTAGGTGCTCTGCGGGCCTGCCTGCCGAATGCCTCTAGGACAACGGGGTACTCTGGGGATTGGCATGAGAAATGAGCACATCTCCCTCTCCTTTCCATTAGAAGTCCCCTGGCCCACACAGCTTTGCCAAGAGGCACTTTAGATTGGAGTAAGGGTTACCCAGGCCAAATGTAGAACACTGGAAATGGACTTTGACATCTCTTGGTAGTAGATCCTGGGAGAATATTCCAGGCGGGGCGTGATTAACCAGAGTAAAGTTCTCATGAGCCAAATAGCAGAGATTGGAATGAATGGGAAGGAAAAGCCAGGCCAAGAGTTGCATTTTTCTCTGAGGAAAGGGCTTCCTAGGGAGGCATTAATTGGACTTTACCCAGATGCCGAGCTTATAAACTTCAAAGAGTTGGGCAAACATTTGTTGATTTCCTGAGCATGCTTGGGAGAGGGATCCTCATTACCCTCGCTCTCCAGAAGGGCACCTCAGGCAGGAAGGGGGAGGTTTTACACCTGTAGTGTAGGATGCAGCCAGAGTCAAGTTCCCTAAGCAGGTTTTCTTCCATTCTCCAGGCTTTCAGTTGTCCTTCTCAGTGCCTACCCTGGGGGACACCGCAAGTACAGAGGTAGGAGCAAAGAGGGGAACAGGAAGACGGAGTTAAATAGTGGATTGTTAGACCAGGACACAGGCTTTTTAATTGTCCAGGGGCTCCTGACAACATCCCTCCATCTTTCTCTGAGGTTATTAGCATCTTTAAGTTTTCAACACAGCAGCTTCATCAATATTCGGACTCCTTGGAGAGAACCCCAATTATCTCAAGTTCAGTTCCTACTGCCACCCCCTTCCCAACTTCAACGGAAACTCATCACCAGGCTCCAAATTCTTCAGATTACTTTCCCATCGTCTCAAATGATGTATAGAAGTAGTTCATAATGCGGTCTAATTTCACCCTTTAGATTGCTAAACAAGCTCACAGAAGATGGACCGTGATAAAATTATTTCAAGTCAGGGTTATCGCCTGTGGATTATTCTTCCCAAGAAGATTCTATTCACCATTTTTTCTGAAATTTTAGAAGATATTTTATGTACATAAACTTACAAAAATAATTTATTCAAACGTCTTCCTGATTTTTTTTTTGCAAATTAACATCCAAATGAGATCTCTGCTCATAATGAACTATTTTATGCCTTGCTGATGAATAATTAAGAAACATATATTAAAACAGGAATGAGTCTGATGAGCATGTCTCAGAGGTGTCTGGTACAATCCAGTTGCCTTTGTTTCTAGGAGACTGTATTTCATATAAGAGAGATTAAGATGCACCTGAGACTTCAAGACTGTGTTACGAGTCAGCCAGCCTAATGTTCCTATGTAGGTTTATCCTTGACATCAACAGAAGAAAAGAAAGAAGTAAACTGGAGAAGAGGCATGCAGAAATAGGTACAAACTCGTCAAGTATCCTGTGCTTTTTTAAACCAGGAAGCCTTTCAATGATTATTTACATCATTATTTCTTAAAATTTGAAACAAAACTAGATGGTTAAAGTAGATGGTAAGATTTTTCTGGAAGTCATCTTGATGTTGATCAAAAAAAAAGTGCATCAGGCTTCCCTGGTGGTGCAGTGGTTGAGAGTCCGCCTGCCGATGAAGGGGACACGGGTTCGTGCCCCGGTCCGGCCAGATCCCACATGCCGCGGAGCGGCTGGGCCCGT
>NC_041221.1:75631351-75669186 GCF_002837175.3 Physeter macrocephalus | reverse complement strand
TTGAGAGTCCGCCTGCCGATGCAGGGGACACGGGTTTGTGCCCCGGTCCGGGAAGATCCCACATGCCGCGGAGCGGTTGGGCCCGTGAGCCACGGCTGCTGAGCCTGCGCGTCCGGAGCCTGTGCTCCGCAACGGGAGAGGCCACAGCAGTGAGAGGCCCGCGAACCGCAAAAAAACAAAACAAAACAAAACAAGTGCATCGGACTGAGCCTGCCCTCATGAAGTCCTTATTCTTCTCCATCTCCCGTTTCGCATCCTCACGGTTGCCTGCGTTCTCTGTCTCTCCCCTTTAGCAGTGGGGGATCCCTTGGCAGCTACTCCTTGTGACCTTTCAGGTTACAAAGGTGCGGGGAGAGAGCAAGAGTCTGCCTTTAAGAATTAAGGTCTATATGGACACAGATAGCTACTAACAATTCTAGTACAAAGTGATAGGGATCATTATGATCCGCAGAGTAGGACAGAGGAGAGGAATCTGATACAACCCCAGGGAGGGCGGTGTGGAGGGCAAGAAAATTAAACTCTGTCCAACAGGCAGACAAATTTAATTCTCAACATCCCGATGCCCCTTATATGTGTAAAAAAGATAGAGAGCTAGCCAGATAGGCAGAGAGATGGATCAGTGGATGGATGGAATCAATTGCTCAGCTTTTTGTAGATCCCATCCTTAGGGGACTCTTGGATCCTGACCATCTTTCGGGAAAACCATGCAGAGCAAGAGGAGGCTGCACGTTTCCTGAGTGCTTTGCTGGGTCCAGACACAAATGCACAACTCCTTTTGCTTTTAGGGGTTGCATTGTTTTTGGACTCGGTTTCCCGACCTGCCAGAGAAACCTCTTGCAGTCTGAATTCGAACACAGTATCATCTCCCTAATTGGTCTTGAGGGCTGGAAAGAGCCGTTTGAATCCCCATAAGGGTCTGAATGCCAGAAGAAATGTGATTCTAGTACTTTAAAGCCTCCATAGTAACTCAACTAATGGCTTTAAAGTATTGGCAATAGAGGGCCTATAGGGACTTGGAATTATCATTTTGTCAAAAGCCATTCATAGGTGTTTGTATGTAGGAGATTAAAAGAAAAATCTACTATTAGGCCAAATTCTGTATACGAATTATTTTTAATTAAGTATGTTGGTTTGAATGGGAGAACAAATCTCACTAAATGGTTGTATAGAGTCTGCTCCTATATAAAATTTGAAAATTCCCTCTCCCATCCCAATGTTTAAAATATTTCTATTATTTTTCTTGTCAAGCCCTGTTGGGGATGTTCAGGGTCTGCAAACTCTGCTTTCTTTCTTCATGCAGGACCTAAAATCTTAGTCTGTTACCTTTTTCCCCACCAACAATCGGCTGCATTGTTTTGTTCTGTTCCTGCCAAATACGTTTGTGGAGTGGGTCTTCGTCTTACCTGTTCCTTATGTTCTCTGAAGACAAATATGCAATCCCTTGTCATTTACTTGTTTTGAAACAGACAATAATGGAAATTGCAGATGGGAGGAAATTGTAAATGTTCCGAAATATACAGTTATTTGAAACATAACCTCAAACACTCTATTTTCTCAAACTGCTCTGGTAAGTGCTCTAATAATGTCCTCTTTCCTCCTGGAGTAATTCTGAGGGTCCCGAGGGAGAGGTTGACCCCCAGGGCTGCCTGTCTTCTCTGGCTGTGGAACCTCTCTTGCTGACTCTAGTGGGCTCAGCTGTGCTCAGAGGGTGCAGTAATCTCTGTGGAACGGGGAGAAGGCTCCTTCCCTTTAACGTTATGCTGCGCTCAATGTGAGGCATGGGCTCCACGGAGCTAAAGCATTTATTGAGACGGCTGTCTTAGAATTTGGTCATAACCTCTTTCTCTCACCTGGGATCTGATCATGTGGCCCTCGGGGTTGGGCCAGGGCTGGTGTAACAACCAGGATGCTGCAAGCCCTTGCATCCTCCCATTGCCTTCTTTGAATAGAAAGTAACCAGGGCTCTGTTACTTTCTTCTGCCCTATTCCGGGCTCCTTCCTCTCTTAGAATGAGCTGTCCCCCAGGGCTCCTAGGTCCTCCCTGTGAGTGGAATGTTGCCTGGTATTCCACCAGGCTGGGATTTACCCAGATTGTATACCCTCCAGCCGTGGGCACAAAGGTCAGCCCCCAGGCAACAGACCTCTTCTGCCCCGAGCCGCCAGCTCAGACCCAGAGAGCTTGGAGCCTGGTGGTGGATGGCAGTGGATCTCATGCTGAAGCCGAGCTCCCCCTGCAGAGGCTTGGTCTCTGGCACCTGGTTCTGAAATAGTGATTGGAAGACTTGCCTGTAGGCTCTCTGCCTTCCATTTTATTTCTGAGCATAGGGCTCACCAAAATCTTCCCAAGAGAAAAGGTGTGAGGACCCCGTCCATGAAGATCTGCAGAGGCAACCCTGTGTCCCCGGTGTCAGAGTCCCCCAAATGGCAGCTGCCCATTGCCTTTGGTCTCTGCCCCTCACAGGTGTGACCTTCTTTGGGCCATGACAAAACACACAAGCATAATATTCTACTGATTTTCTGCCCACAAATGCAGAATTTAGTGGGATCTGAATTAATGTGGTCTTCCTGATTTCAACCTTCACATCAAGATGGTGTGTGGCAAATTATATGTGATTATTATTTAGGATGAAACAGACTTCAGCTTTGTGAATATAAAAGTACAATCTAGGTTATTAATATCTTTAAAAAATGTAGAGAAATTTTCTCCCATGCAGGAAAAAACAGTTTCAGATGTCACAAGTGTGTAAGACATAGATAAGAGCCAGTTTGAGATAGGTAAAACATTTACCCTGACAGCCGTTAAGTATGCATTTGATTTAGAATCTGGAGTTAACTGTCAGTTGTCTATGAAATTCATTGCTGTAACTTTGTTTCCCAGTTTCTCTTCTATTACCTTTTTTGGCTGTTTTTCTTCAAAACTCATCTATCATCTTTCCTACGCCCAGCCCCATTTTGGTTTCAACTTTCCTCAGAAGCCCTCGGAGATCCAACAAGGTAGTTTATACAGTGCTTGGTGACATGGAGGTTCCATAAAGCTGACTATAAATTTAAAGGCACATTTGCATCCTACCTGAAGTGAATTGATTTATAAGTCACCGTTTGGTAGTTTGGTAAATACTCATATCCTCATGATAAATGCAAGAACCAAGTACACTGTATTATTGCTTCACTTTGTCTTTTGTAAAGCACCTAGTTCCATGACAACAGTCACTAAGGAAATAACAAATGAAACGAAACACACTTCCTTTTCTATTTTAATAATGTACTATTCATGCATTTTTTTGGGGGGGAACAAAGAATCATTGTTGTAAGTTGCTGTGCTAATAAGAGGCTGATATCTTACTGCAAGCAGAATAAGGAGATAAAATGGCATGCCACAGGAAAACTGATGAAGTTTCTTTTCAAAACAAAGGAGAACAAGGCAATAATACAAAATATGAAAAACCAAGAAATGGTTCGATGGAATGAGTACAGATATGAATACAGGTCCCGTGATTTCTTATTACTTCTTTTGTTATAAAATAATACCTGCGTGTCCAGAGGAATATTCAAATTACAGTTTCTTGATTAATTTTATTAAAAATCTGTTGTTCTTCTCTAGATGATCTGGTCCTTATAAAATGCTGACAGAGGGCTTCCCTGGTGGCGCAGTGGTTAAGAATCCGCCTGCCAATACAGGGGACACGGGTTCGAGCCCTGGTCGGGGAAGATCCCACATGCCGCGGAGCAACTAAGCCCGTGTGCCACAACTACTGAGTCTACGCTCTAGAGCCCGTGCTCTGCAACAAAAGAAGCCACCGCAATGAGAAGCACTGCAACAAAAAGTAGCCCCTGCTCGCCGCAACTAGAGAAACCCCTTGCACAGCAACGAAGACCCAATGAAGCCAAAAATAAATAAATAAATAAATAAATAAATAAATAAAAAGCTGACAGAGATGTTTAACAGAGCAGAACCATTGCCAGCCATTTCTAGTGGGGATTGAGCTACCAACTATTTTCCTCAAATTATAGAAAATTACCACTTGTAGAGTCCACATTATATTTAGCTTCTTAATTTAGGATTAAGCATCTGTAACTCATTGTAAGGACATCCGGAGAGTTTGCAAAACTCTGTAATATGAATACTGTTTCTGTCTTTAGTCCCCATCGTATCTCTGAAGAAAGTTCTCTTGGTCCCATTTGTAAAGATTTGATGATGGCCAAAAGAACCAGTATATAATTTTAGACTGAAAAAATTGAGGTCTTCTGCAATGCCATGTTGACATGTTTTCACCCACATTTGCCACCAGTTGGCCAAGGATTCAGATGGTGGTTATCCTTCAGGCTACCTCATATATCCCAACTGCGATCCAACGGAACTGAAAGAGCTTTGGCTCTCTTACTCCTTGGCTTTGGGTAAAGACCAAGATGCTGTAATAACACAAGCCTTGGAAGAATTTAGGATTGGCCATAATTTTCCCTCTTTAGGCTTCCTCAGTAACACTCAAGTAGTGTACAGTGTGACTTATCCTGGAAATGTTAAAGAATAGACATTGTGATCTATTAAGGATAATATAACTGAGGGACTGAAAGGTCAAGGGAAATGTAATAGAACTTGAATCTTGTGTTTAGAATCTTTTAGTTTCAGTCCTGTTTCTTAAAATAAGATCAAAGAAAGCTTCTTAAAGGCAACATTAAAGCGGAGCCTTAAATGATGAAAAAGATGATATCAGAATCAAATTCAAGAGAAGATATTCTGGCTAAGGGGATAGTGTGGCTAAAGCAAAGAAGTGGGAAAAGGCATGGTGTGCTTCATTAGATGTTGGTCAGTATCCCCCAGTGGCCCTAGAGGTATAGTTGAGGCTAGAAAAGTTCTGCAAAATCCTACTCTCCTGAATTATTGGCATTGATGTTATTCCTCCTGGAAAGCCTTCTCTGACCTCCAACACTGAATTAAGTGCCTTTTCTCTGTGCTTTCAGAACCTTCTGCCCTTGTCCCAATGTATTTCTTCGTTCAATATATGCATTTACCTGTTTTTATTTGACTTCCTCTCTGTTTTAAGCTCCTTACAGAAGGGACCTAGTCTTGACCACTTTTGTCTTCTTAATGCATGGATAGTGCTTGGTAGACATTCAATAACTATTTCTTGAACTGAATGAATAATGCAAGTGTTCCGTAAGTAATGCCTTTCAAATGTTTTAAAAATTTTCAAAGGCCATAGACTAGACTGGATAATTGCACTAAAGGCATAAAGGTAACGTTAATAAGTGTGGCTATCTTTTGTAATTAAACTACTAAAAATAAAGCTTACTCTAGACCATTATAGAGAGAACAGAATACAGTGCCAAATGAGTACCTTTCGTATCTGCCCAAAGGATTTACCTATCAAATTGCTAAAAGGTCCCCTGTATAAAAGTTTCACTTATAAGATGACTTGCTAGTATAAGGGTTATCTGAGCATTTGAGCAGCTGTTTAAGGGGGAGCAGAGCTCTTAACAACCACCTAGGAAAAGACTATGTTGGAGAGAACCCTGGACTTAGAGTCAGAAAACTTGGGACTTGGCTCTCAAAACTGCTATGTGAACCCAGGCAAGCTACTCAAAGTCTCTGATCTTCCATTTCTTATCGGCACACTCAGAACCATACTACCAGTTCTGCTTACTTTGCGGAGTTGTGAAGATAAATGAGATAATGTAGAAATGGGGTAATAAACTACAAAGAATTCTCCTTCTTCTTATCAAAATGGTGTAAGGAATAAGCTGAATTGACCTCCTGAATCCTAGGATGTCTTTTGTCGAGTGGTGGAAAAACATATCAGACCTTAGGACTTTTGATTTGATATTCAATCCATCCATTGTACTCTGCCGCCTCTTTCTAATCGGACAAGGAAAAGAATACAGATCACTGGTAGAGGAATGTAGGGTTGTAAAAGTGTGTCCTTGGCGGGATACTTTATCCCCTCTGGTATTTAATGCCAGAGTCAGAATCCGCCTCCAGGTAGTTTTTGTATACAGCTTATTGATAGCAGCATGAAAATATCCAGTGACAGATTGTGGCCATGGGGATGTGGGGTGGTGGTAGGACAGAAGAGCACTGTTCTCCAGCACATTTCTCCCATTCTCTGCTCTTTTCCAAGCTGTCGGGGGTTGGCTCTTGCCAGCATGTTGAAGGGCCCAGCCAGTTTTCCTTCCAGGCTGTTGAGTCGAGGTTAGCGGGAGGATTGGCATGTTTACCAATCCTCTATCTCCACTGCCTGTTCTGCCAACATTTCAACCTGAGAGTGCTTTGTCACTCCCTGGTGGCCCTTTGTCTTGGTTTATGACAGGTTTATTATCTTTTATCTACCAAAGCCAGAGAGTAGAGGATGGGTGTTTGATTTCATATGCCAGGTACCATTGACTTTAATTATCTTCTTGAAATCAGTCCAGCGCTCAGGAGGGACTGAAGTCTCAAATCACCCCGTAGTTTGGACAGTCTCTAAAAACACAATGTGCGTATATAACTTATTCAGTATTTGTCAAGAAAAAGCCCTATTTTGCTGAGCTGTGATTTTCTGATACGCTCCATTTAAAATTAATGGTTTTGTGTGTACGGAGATTTATAATTCTGATGGGGAAACAGCTATAAAATGTAAAGTGTATAATGAGTCAGGACTAAGATCACATGCCACATAATTTCTCTATATGCTTTGCTGCATTTGATGATACTCAGGTCCTCTTTTTTGCTTGGTGATAGAGTAAACGGATGGGAAGATGGGAAGAACAACATCGAGTGTACGTCATCACGTCACATTTTATAGCCCTTAAGAGAAAAAAATTTTCCATTTCAAATATTTCTTCCCAAGATTCTGTCTCATTGATTGGGTCCTGTCTAGTGCATCATTCAGTTTGCAGGGTAGTTGGGTCAACTGTGGAATTAGAGCTTGACAGAGAAACACAGAGCCAGGTATGCACGCATCCAGCCAGCCAGCACTGTTGATATGAAAGGCACTGTGGTAGGCACTGGAGAAACCTACCAAGCTCAGTGCGCTTACAGAACAGAGCTGCTTTTTTTTTTTTTTTTTTTTTTTTCCCTAACCTCTCTTACACTCCTTTGAGAATCTGGTGAAAAGTACAGACCTTCTGTCTGAGCAAAAAATTCAATTGCAGGGGATCCATCAATTATCCGTGGGCATAAGTTTAAGAACTATTACTCCCTTGTCAGAGGCATGGATAAGTGGATATACAGTCACAGCAGAGTGGTACGTTCTATCCTGGAGGCGTGTCCAGAGTGCTATGGGATTGTAGACGAGGCCCCCTTTCCACCCAGGACCCTGCTGCCTCACCAGTAGTCCAGCGTAGGCTCCTGAGTTGTGCTCCTCAGTGGTGATGGATTTTTCCCGTCTTATCAGGGTTTTTGTGGTGGGTGTGGGAGAGGGCAAAGAAATCAACAGGCCTCCTGGCAAGAGTTCTGGATTTGGGATTGGAAGTTTAGGATTTAGCAGTTCCTGATTCACCACATTCCTGTTGTGTTAAATGGACACATTATGTAACCTCTCCAAGTTCCATATCTTAATCCGTAAAATTAAAATAGTGTTATCAGCCCCATCAGCCTCATGGCCAGGAACGGGACCTTGTGGTGAGAGGCAGTAGGGGGTTGGGTATGTGAAGCAGTAAAGCTCTTCAGAAACTGTAATGTCCTGTAAATGTAATGTATTGTCATCACTATACCCACAAATACAGATACTTGAGAAACAGATAAAACCTGGTTAAAAGAGAGACAGTGGGTTGCATCCAGGGGCTTCCTGTGGCTCATGGAAGGGAGGGCAATCATGGGCTGCCATGCAGAACTAAGCTTACAGGCCCTCATGGGGACAGAAATCATGACCTTTCTTCTGGAGATTGATCCACTCAAGGAACCACGTGCAAAAATCTTGAATGCATTGGCAAGAGAGCCAAATTTATATATTCAGAGAAAATAAGTTAAGTTATAAGCCAGTGGTTTGATGATTGGACATGCATGTATTTACTTTATTTTATTTTATTTTTTAAAAACATCTTTATTGGAGTATAATTCATGTATTTACTTTAATGTGGAGTTTTCAAAGACCAGGAAACTATAAAAATTTTGTCAACATGCCCATCCCAAGCCAAACCACCCATTTCCTCTTTCTTTATGGTTTGTGCTCCAACTGAGAAGTAGCCTGGGGCTCAGCTGGCAGCCTGGCGAGGCAGGAGGTGGTGAATGTGGGGATGGGCACACCAGAGTCTTGGAAGCTGGAGTTCTGGGTGTAAGTCTTGACTCTCCCTCCACTGAGCAGCTGGGGAGCAATGAACTATCTCCGATTCTTCATCAGGAGACAAGACAGTAATAGCCAGTTTGCCTATCTCGCTGGGTTGTTGTGAAGCTCTAGGCAAAATTTCCTTATAAAGAGCCAACTATATGAAGTACTGTTATTGCATGCATAAATGTATATGTTCAATCAATGAAATGATCAAAAGGGAGAAAAAGACACCATATTACACTTTTACAGATTGGCTGCCGAATTTGCTTCTTAGTTAAATAAGCACATGTCAAAATGCTTGCCCGCCTAATTATGTTTGTGAAGCATGTATCTAGAGGTTTCTGATCAAAATAGATCCAGGAGCTGTATCCTGGCTGCAGAAAGGAAGACAGTCTTCCACTGGTGATTTTCACATTTTATAGTTAGCAAAAGGAACTTAAAAAAATATGCTTGCTTTTCAAATACATTCTGTCTTCTGCAGGAACAAATACCAAACCCTCCTCCCTCTACACTTCTGCCCATATGCTCTCTCTCAATTCTTTCTCGCCCTCCTCCCCTCCCTGACTGTTCACTGTGTATTTGCAGTCCGGAAGTGGCAGCTGCCCACACAGTTGAATCCCAGTGGATCAGTGGTGGCACGGTATCCATAGGAACCTGAAAAGAACGAGGCAGTCCCTGCTTTCCAACCCACGTGTTTGTGGTGTGGCCAGAGTGGCTGGTGAAGGACTTTTGCTCCAGTTATGACACTTAGGAATAGACAGGGCAGAAACTGCCAGCTGTGATCCAGACACTGGGAGGTAAAAGTATGCCCAGCAGGAGCCATTATGGGCAATTGTAGCTCACTTCCTATTAACCCTTTCCTGCCTCTTCCTCCAAGCTGAGCACTCCCAGATCCCAGCCAGGCTGGGTATGTTAGGTAAACTGGAGACTCTTTGAACTGGGAGCTTATTCTGTCATTCAACCATTATCAAACATTTACTATATACCAGACACTGTGCAAAGTATTAGGGGAAAACCCAAATAAATAAGATATGGTTCCTATTTTTAAGAGGTTGACAGTCTAGCGAGCAAGACAAAAATGTACACAAGTAATCACGACACGTGACAAGTGCTGTTGCAAGGCCGAGCAGTATGGGGTTCACAGGAGGAAGTCAGGAGTTCTGCTTAGGTTCGGGAAGGCCTGAGAGGGAAGATGATTTTTGAGCCGCGCTGTGGAAAATGACTCAGATTCTACCACTGGGAGGAGATAAGAATGGCATTCCAGGCATCGGGATTAGCAAAAGAAAGACAGCGAAGCAGCAGGACGTTCAAGGAATTGTGACTATGGAATACGCCTGGAGCAGAGTATCCTGTGGGGCAAATGAGAGGGGTGGTGGGCGTGGGTCAGGTGTAAAGGAGCTTGAGAACAAAGCGAAGGAGATTGGATGCAAAAAGGAGCCAGGGCAGATATTTTAAAAAATACTGTTTTGAAAAACTCTAAGCCTGCAGAAAGTCCACTGCAGCTGTTTACGTGGGGGAGTGATACCCTTACGTTTCTGTTTTGGGTGGGAGCTCTGTGGCAGCGTGGAGATGGGTTCATGGGTGGGCTGGGGAGGCCACCAGACGCAGGGAGGCCAGTGAGGCAGCTGTGGCAAAGCTACAGGCAAGAAGCGAAGAGGATCCCAAAGGGGGCGGGGGGGGGGGCGGAGCGCCAAAGGGCGGGTTAGTGGGGCATGAGGCTCGGTAGGGCCCTGGGCACTGGGTGGGTAGGAGTTCGGGAGTCAGCGATGATGCTAACTTAGTGGACGGGGTGTGGGGAGATAGTGGTGCAGGAGCAACACGGGGATCTCAGCGGGAAGCTTCCAGGGAAATGGGAGAGGGTATGACTCGACTTTCCACTTAGGATAGCAGTTCTCAGCCAGAAGGAGTTCAAGCCCTCTGGGTTGGGAAGGGCCAGGGCCTGAGTTCAGAAGCACTGTGTCCTGGGACTAAACTTTACGGTGTTTGAAAACAGCCACGTAGCTGTCCCTTAGCTTTCTCAGCACCAGAGCAAGACCATCGCAACTCCTTTAATCCTCTCTCAAGGCTTTAGGTGACTCCTGTTTTCCCACATCCCAATTAAAATGCAGTCCTTCGCAAGCTGTCCATGTAATTATCCATTTCACGTGTGCTGTGCACACTTCAGGAGAGATGGCTGTGGCTCCCACATTGAGCACTTTAGTTAGTACCGACTTCTGCTGAAAAACTAACATTTTTTTACTTCATTAAGAGAAACCTTCCCACTGAATAGTAACTCTCGGCAGTGTATGTGACAGCCCTGTGCACGGTTATTTGTTCCTCGTTAGGAATCTCTAGAGCAAAGCCTTCTCCTGACTTTTATGGCAGAATTGCTGTTTGGGTACAGTTCTGGAGTCTGATGACATTAAGGAAGGAGATTCCTCTGGGAAGACATAAAATGAGGGAACAAGCACATCCTGTCAGGAGTGCACCGGTAGTCTGGCAGGGTCTTCTAGGAGGGCCAGAGACTGCTTTTGCATTTGAAGATGGGCTTTGCTAGTGTCTTAGAGAAGCTCTTTGGCAACAGAGGGGGGAAAAAAGCCAAAAAAACCACAAAAAAACCAGCCTGGGGAAGAAGCTGTTTATCTCAAGACTTTGCAGTGGGAAGCCTTCACTGAACAGTACCTGGCTTCATCATCTTAGGCCTTCTGAATACCTGGCCTGACGGGTGAAAAGATGTGGGAATTTTAGCAAGTTCTTGAGTTTTCAAAGGTATTTATGGAGCTGTTCATTGCCCCATAGAATCCTTAATAACTGGTCCTACGGTTACGGTGGGCCCTCCCTCCACCAGCCTCCCTCCTTCGAGTGAGTGAACCCCCACTGCCTCGGAGCCCCTGAGGGCCAGGATCTCTGCAAAGGTGCCTGCAACTTGCCACTGTGCTATTCCTCCCACGGACCTTGAGGCCTACAGCACTCGGCAAGGCCAGGCTCCTTTGCCACGTATACCTGGCATTCTGCTGGCTCCCTGGCACTTTTCCCTCTGTTCTGTAGGATCCTTCAATGCCTCCACTCTCTTTACCCTCCTCTCTCTTCCTCTAAGCAGCTTTTAAATAGAATTCCTCATCTAAACAGTCCTCAGAAGCAGTTTTTAAAATTCCCCCAAGGATGATAAATAACTAGTATCACTCTAGATGTGTCGGAGAAAAGTTACTGCATAAGGTGCAACGGATCTCTTAGGGCATTAAGACTTAATTCAGCCGTGGGACTCTGGTTGAGACTTGTGGAATGTTTTTCCATCTTGAGAGTGGAGAAACTCTGGTCCCATCATCTTCCTGTCATTGATGATATTTCTCCCAAATAGTCTAAATATGTTGGGACTCCTCTCTGACCTACCAAAAGCTTAGGTTTTTGGAAACTTTAGCCAGAAAAAGACTAAGTTCTTCCATGTGAACCCTGTCCTGATGCAATGTGTTCAGGATAGCATGTTGGGGAATCACATGAATCGGGAAAAGTCAAAAGGAGGAAGCTACTAAGGGAGAAGAGAGGTTATCACCCTGTCACCTTTAGATGAGCACTAGCTTCAAATATTTCAAGGTCTGGCAAGTGGAAAGGAGTAGGTTTTTCTTGCACTTCACAGGACGCATGTATTAAACTAAATAGTGCTAGCTACTGAAACAGGTAACTCCCAAATCCCGATGACTAAACAGAATGAAAAGTTACTTCTTGCCCCCGTCGCAAGCCAGTGGGGATGTGGGTGGGTGTAGGTCTCTGCTCCATGAAGTCATTCAGGGCCCTAGGCCATGTCCTCCTGTCTCTAGAGGCCTTTCCAAGCTGCTGGCAGAAGAGGAGAGAGCAAGGATCACACGTGAGAGGCTCTTATGGGCCAGGCCTGGAAGAGACACAGAACACCTGGTCCTTGTTCCACTGGCCAGAACTCAGTTCTCCCGCTACAGCTACCTGCATGGAGGCTGGAAATGTCAGAAAAGAGGAAAAAGAGAACATGGGTGTTGGTGGTAACCAAAGTTTGGATGTTTGGAGCCATAGATTTTGGCTCGAAATGAGTTACTAGTTACTTGGGGGAATTAGCATGGCCCACGCTGGGCAACCTCATGAAATAAGATCATCATTGGAGTGTTAGTTGGAGAACAAATTCCTGCCACTTCTACTTCAGAGTTCTAAACTACAGTCCCCAAATAGCGCAGCAATTCCCCCACCCTCCCTTCTTCCTCTTTCCTTAGGGGGCAAACTTCCTAGTTCACGTTGCGCAGAAAAGAGAGGGTCAGATAGCAGTATTTCTTCTGTGGAATGCCTTCTTCACTTTTGGCTTTTCTTTTCTACGAGAGCAAGCGGGACTCAAGAGTTCAAGTTCCGTTTTGCCCAGCGCGCAGCAAAAACGCTAAGATTTGCAGCAAAGAGAGAGCTTATTCACAGCTCAACCGAGTGAGGAGACGGGAGAACAAACTGAAACCCACCTCCCCCTAAAAGCCAGGGCCTGGGGGTATTTACGGGATGACCAATAAAGCAGCAGGGCAGTCAGAGGTATGGGGAGCAGCGATTGGAAAAAGGTGGAGACGTGGAGAAAGGTGATGGGAAAAGTGCAATAATTGTCCTTCCACTCGGGTGTAACTAGGCCAGGGGCCTCTGCACGTTCAAAAGGTCACAGAGCGGACACCCGTGCATGCCCAGTTGTGTGTGTGTCGGGGGGCGGGTGGGGATGGTCCTATCCAGTCTTAACTGGCTGAGCTTGATCTGGACACAGCTGACTCTTAAGTTCCTAAAAAACAGCCCAGGCAAGCATCGTGTCTGGGCCCCGTGCGGTTTGGAGGACACGCAAATCTTAAAACGACCTCGATTAGTGAAGGCAGGAGAAATGGATTTACCCCATGGTTTCAAGTCACCCTGGTGGTCAGCAGACCGGATCTGAGGACCCCTCTCTGCAGGGTGCTCTGGGTGTGTGAAGGGTGAGCCTGCCATGACTGTTCCAGTAATGACTGGAACACATGCCTCTGGGGTGAGAAGTTATCATGAAGTCCTTTGTACCAACAGAGCAAAACTAAAGATGAACAGAAGTACTCTAAATGTAACGTTCTGGAATCCTACTGTTCTGACACTGGAAGGGACCTTGGAGCCCATGGAGTCTAATCCTACTATGCTCCCCGTGGAGAGGAACAGAGGGGTCAAGCCCTCTCTCCTCAGGGTTGCACAGCCTGTACTGGCAAAGCACAGTTAGCATCTGGGCCTTCTGACTCCTAGATCTGGGCTCCAGGCTGCCCCTCCCACCAATACAATATCAGGACTTCCCTGTCCTGATGACATTATTCAAGCTACCTGGCTCGGTTCCACTGATGCCATGATTTCCTTGGAACCTACATGGGAAGGAGACATGGCATCTGGTCCTGTTCTGCTCTTGGCTCTCTGTGGCCTTGGGCATGTGGATGAGCTTAAGTTTCTCATCTATAAACCGAACGATTTGGATTACATCGGTGGTTTTCAAATCACGTTTCATGCTGGGAGGCCCTGTATCTTCTGGAGCTTTCTTAGGAGCCATTTTGGAGAATAGGAATGAAGCTTAGCTATTTTATGTATCAGTTTCTATCAATAGTTCACTTTTGTTCTGTGACTTAAAAATAGTTTGAAAACCACTGCAGGAGATGGTCTCCGAGTGTCTTGCTGTTTTAAAGTTTTACATCTCTTTGAAATGTACTTTATGCATTTCATCATTAAGGCACTTTGTATAGGGGCTGCCTGATGAAATGAGACACAGAGCTGTGGAAGTTAAATAACAAACCAAACTGTGCTACTGCTTGTCTCAGTTGCAGATTCAAATGCTTTTGGGGTCAAGCGGGTAATATAGAAGGAGGAAGGAATATGTTATGGGTTGAATTATGTCCCGTGCCCCCATCCCCAATTTATATGTTGAAGTCCCAAACCCCAGCACCTCAGAATGTGACTGTTTTTGGAAATAGTCTTTAAAAAGGAAACTGAGTTAATATGAGGGCATTAGGTTGGGACTAATCCAATGGGACTTGTGTCCTTATAAGAAGAGGACACAGACACATATAGAGGGAAGACCATGTGAAGACACAGGGAGAAGATAGCCCCTCCAAGCCAAAGACAGAGGCCTTAGAAGAAACCAACCCTGCTGACATTTTGATATTGGACTTCTAGCCTCCGGAACTGTGAAAAAACCAACTGGTGTTGTATAAGCCCCCCAGTCTGTGGTACTTTGTTATGGCAGCCCTAGCAGAATAATACAGAACGTGTGTGCTTGTGTGAGGATAGGTGTGTGTATGTAGGTAAAACTACAGGGAGTGGTAGAGACTGTAGCAAGATTGAGCGAGTTCATCCTGGCTGAAAGGGGAAGATGCTCTTTAGCTCTAGCTGCTTGTTGCCATGAGGGGATATTAGCTCAGTGTTGCCAGATGTTCTGAATTTTTAAATGAAGTTAAATTTTTTTTTAATGTGAAATTTCCCAGTTTTATGATAATACATGGGCAACCAAAACATGTCTGTGGGCCAGATTTGACCTATGGATTACCAGTTTTGACCAGTGACCCCATGTTTAAGGAAACAATTTAGAAGTGACCTCATAAGGCAGGGCATGACTAGAGAGTAAACATTAAGAGGCAGAATACTGAATTAGGAGCCAGGACACCTGGCTGGCTTTCCTGGCCAGACTATCCTGCTGTTAGACCTTGAGCCAGAGCTCAGTTCCCATTCTTGTCAGGTGAGGAGACTGAACTATTCCCTGCCAGCAAAGGTGACTGGAGATTTTAAGTCTGAGTGCCATACTCTGTAAACATCAGGAATTATGGCCAAGATAATTACTCTCCACCTGGCTATTTCTAAGAATGAGTGCCTGATCTTCTAGAGTCACAAAGAAAGAGATTGAGTGTAATTAAGGATTTAAGTGCGTAGGAGTGGAAATATCCCCATGTCTTAGAAAAAGCTGCTCAAACTGGAAAAAAAAAAAATGAAAGAAAGCAGAAAGAATTGCTCCAAATGAATGTCATTCAAAATATTGGCCAAAGAGGGTAAAAACTTCACCCTTTCATTATAAAAATTATCGTGGTGCTTCTTTGCTTTGCACTGGAGTTGTCACTGCAGGGTTTTCTTGGCTCCTTTTTTTTTTTTTTGGTCAGCATTTCAAGGACAAAGTATGGCAGACATAGACTAATAATAAGAATTATTATGTCTGTACTATGTGCCAGGGACTTTATATATACAGGCATTTCTTCTTGTAACACAGAATAACACTTTCCAGAAAATCTTGCCATCTGCAAACCTCCGTATTAAAAAATAACAGGATTTATGGGAAAAATAGGGCCGAGATAGACCATTCAAATCCCGTGCAACTCTGATGAGCCCAAGCAGTCATTGCTACCTGGGGAGGTCACTTGGACCACCTTGATAGCACCTGGGTGGCTAGAAGCTGCCACAGGGGTATTAAAATCCATAAAAGTAATAGAGCTGAGAAGCTGGTAATTGTTTCTTAGACCAGTGCTGGCAGGGGCAGAGATAAGGCAGAGGAAATGGAGCTACTGTCAAGGAGAGCACAGGCGGCAGGAAAACCTCGCACAAGCTGAGAGCTCAGAGGCTGGGGTGGGCTAATGGAGAAGATAGCCCTGGAGACAGGTGCTAGTCTTACATTTCCTGGAAAACAGCAAAAAAGTTCCTGCTGATGATGTAGCAGCTGAGCCGCTGACCTTTTCCTTTTCCATTGAAGGTCATGGTTCCACTTCTGCTGTTCCAGCTCCTCTTGCTTAGGAAAACCCACCTTCGATGTGGTGAAAAGCAATGTGCAGTTTTCACAGTGCAATATGACACTTTAGTGTGCAGTTTTCACATTCTCTTGGCATCATTCCTTTGTAACCAATCACTGATGGGGTGATTCGTGCTCCAGAAAGGCACACTGTAGCAGAACAGATGCATGATTTTAGTTCATTCTCACAACTCCAGGTATTGGAGCAGTGGTTCTCACATCAGGGGGGCCTCAGAATCCCCTGGAGGGCTTGTTAAAACAGATTGCTGGGTTTCATCCCCAGAGTTTCTGATTTTGTATTTCTGGGATGGAGCCCAAGAATTTGCATTTCTAAGAAGTTCCCAGATGATATGGATGCTGCTGGCCCAGGACCACCATATATGAGAACTACTGTACTAGTGGCAATGGATGATTGGCCAGATTTTGTGACTTGCCTGAGATTGCTGCAGGAATGGACCCAAGGCGGGTCTGAATCTTGAGCCTGATGAGGCTGGTATGCCAGAGAAATGGATTTTGCTGATCTATAAACACTTAGGAATGTGCTGGGGTTTGCTTCAGGTAATTACTTGTACCTAGTTAACAGGCAGGCACGGAGCTCAGGCAGTCAGAGGGGATGGGCTTGTGGTCAGCAGCGATACACTGTAGGGACCTGGGGAATCTCTGCCTCCACCTATGGGTATGCTGTGTGGTCTCCTGTTTTATAACACATCTTTGTAAATTTTGGTATCGTTAGCTATTTAGGAGCTTATACCTAGTGCATATCTATTATAATCCCACCATCCGGCACATGACCTTCCTGCCAAGGCAGCTGGTGGGCACACAGCCCCAGGATTTGGACCCAGACACTCTGAATCCAGTATCCGTGTCCTTTCCCATCAGGATGCACTGCCCCCTAAAGAGTTTCTTGAAGGAACCAAGCGGGGAGTCTACCTGTGACTTGCTTATGTTCGTGTTTAGAGTGGCTTGTTTCAGGGAGGTATGAGACAAGGGGTTCACGTTGTGGCTGAAGAGGAAGCCCCAGTATGACTATCAGATCCCTCAAAAACTGACTTTACTTGCTTTGTTGTAGGTACAAAATCTGTGGGACAAAGGCGATGTGGTATAATCCGAGAAGTGAGAATGTCGTCCATTTTCATCATAAAAAACTCCCAACTGCAGAAAAGTTATAGTTCATTACTACTTTAGGGTTCTGAGGTTATAGACTGAATTAAGAATAGGAAAAATGTGTTGATTATTACTAAATGCCTTTGAATATTCCAGGAGGCGTTCCCCCACCCTGAGAGCATGACATGACAGAACGAGATTTGGAGTCACCCCAAGTGTGATCAGAATCCAAGCTCTGTCACTTACAGATTTTGTGACATTGGGAAAGTTATTTGTCTAGTCAGAGCCTCTGCTTCCTCTTCCATAAAGTGGTTTAATAATATTTACTTCACTAGGTTATCATGAGGATGAAATGGCTGCCAGCAATGCAGATATGCTTCTGATAGCCACAGCGTCCTGAGGTACAGATAGCTAGTCTGTGTGCATTCATCCTTGAATTTGCTCCAAAAGAGCCAGAAACCAGGCAGCAGGATCATCTCAAGAAGACAGAAGTGGAAGCCTGCTGGAGACTGGCTTGGTTGAGACTCTGGTTCAAAGTATCATGAGGCTGGCAGTTTTCCCTAACTGCTTACTAACATAGGTACAAAGGCAAAAAAAAAAAAAAAAAAAAAAAAAAAGATAAAACTTACAACACTGGAAAATAACTAACCATCAAATTCCAGAATTATAAAGGAACTGACAATAAATACGAGGCAGATGGAGAGGACCAAGAATAACCAATGTAGCTTCCAGCTATGTCATCCCTCTACTGTGCCTCCATGATTTGGAGAGCCAATGCCTACGTCAAACAGGAAACTTTCCAGTGCTGTGAAGGGAGCAAAGTGCCTCGCTTTCTGTTTTCTCCTCTCCTTCCTCCTACTACCACCTGTCCCTCTTTCCCCTTGTCCCCACTCAGGCTTCCATCTTCTTGTATTTAGGTCAACACTCCAAATCTCAGAAGTGACTGGGAAGTAGTGGGATGCTGGCAATGGCCTGAGACTTGTGAATGTGGAAAATACGACCCCCCCAAATTATTCACACCCTTGAATAATACCCTCCCCTTGAGTGCAAGCGGTACCCGTGACTGGCTTCTAGCCAGTAGAGAATGGTGAAGGTGAAGGATGGATGTCACCCCTGTGGTTATATTACTGAGGGAGAGAGCCTCCCGCTGGCCTGGAGGATGGAAGCCGCCATGTTGTGAGAGGGCACAAGAGGGGGGCTACATGCAAGGACCCCAGTGATGGCCAGCAAGAAAGTGGGGCCCTCAGTCCTACAGCTACAAGGAACTGAATTCTTGTGACAGCACTGTGAGCTCGGAAGAGGACCCCGAGATCCAGAAAGGGACACATCCCACCGATACCTCAGCCTTGTGAGACCCTGAGCAGGGGACCCAGTTAAACTGTGCTCTGATTCCTGACCTACAGAAATTGTGGGATAACAAATGTGTGTTGTTTCATGTTGCTAAGCTTGTGGTTGTCTGTTGGGCTTCAGAAGAAAAATAATAGAGTGAGTTACAGTCTCTATGAGCTGAGCGTTTTGTGGGGAGTAAATAAGAGCCCTGGGAGCAGAGCATGCTGGGGATTAGGATGCCTAAGTGGGGTTCTCTGAAACCAGAAGCCAGATAGTGGGGGTCAGGGGACAGTGCCGCCTCAAGAAGACAGAAGTAAAGTCTGTGGGAAGAGGAAATTTGCCTGGGAGCTGCAGATACGCAAGTCTGTCCTACAACTGTAAATTTGGTGAGGAGATTCCAACACGGTACAGGTGACCCAAGCTGTGGGTCAAAAAATCAACTTTTCATAAGCTTACCAGGAAATATCCAGGAACAATCTAGAGAAATTTACAAAATCTTCAAGGGAGATTGAAAAGAAGTCTTCCCACTGAAAATATTAAATGTTTTCTATAGATTCAACTATAAATTTAGTGTAATCCCAATAAAAATCTTAATTGACTTACTTGGAATTTGATGAAATATAAATTATTGAGAAGGATGATCATTTCAGAATAGCTAATATGGTTTTTGAAAAGAACAGTGATGAGGGAGACTTTGTCTTATCAAAAAACAAAATACAGCTTAAAACTATAATAATTGTAATTGTATTAGTTCAGGAATAGGCAGGCAGATGATGGAATAGGAGAACAGACCCAAGGATACATATGTACATTTGTTTTGTTTTTGTATATGATAAAGATTTCATTTCCAATCATTGGGGAAAGGCTGGATAGTTCATAAATGGTGTTAGGGAAAATGACCAACCAATTGGGGCAAACTATTTATATCACTACCTCTTCCATGCCTCACACAAAAATAAATTCTGATTAGCTTTATATTTAATCGTAAAAGATGAAATTTGTAGATTAAATAAAATAGGGGTGAATAATTTTGGTGTTTTGGGGGGTAGAAATGGCATTTCCAAGCATGCTGCCAAAGCCAAGAATCAGAAAAGAAAGGACTGTTATGGTTGATTGTGCGAACAATGAGAACTCCTGTATGGTATCAAATCCCCCCACCTCCCCTCACACACACAAAACAGAAAAAACAAATCTTGAAAGGCAAACAGAGAAAAAATGTGTAACATAAATGCCAGGTATTGTTAAGCTTTGAGCTCTTCCTAATCAACTAGAAAAAGATAAACAACCAACTGAAAAAAACTGAGGCAAGACTAAAAAGAGGCAACCACAAAATACACCAGCCCATGTGTTTGCTTTGCTCCATGTACCCTTTTTTTTTTTCCAGAAATCATGTTTTTTTTTCAGGCTTCCAGGAGCAGCAGTGTTGGGGCTATGGCGCTACTGGCCAGTGTCATGGTATTTTGGGGGAGATATATGGTTGTAATCATCTTTCTGTCAAGGGTCATATTCTTCCACATTACCCAGGAATATCCAGCAAATGATTGAGCCTTCCTTTTATTAAAATAATCTCACTAAATGGAGATTTTATACCTGCCCATGTTTTTACTCTAAAGAATGCATTAGTGACTAAAGCCCATTTTACTAAAATAGTTATTTTTCAAAATGGCTGTGGCTTTATCTTTTTATGATTATGATTGGGAAAGCAATTCATGCTTTTCGTAAAAATGTGTGCTGTCCACAAAGATGTAAAGAAGATAGTAAAAATACTCTTATCTTGCCTTCCAAAGATAACCTCTATTTTCTCTGTGTGAATGTGGGCACACATCAATCCACATACATTCACAGGAGCATGTGTTTATCTATATTTTCACAAAAATGAGATTATACTTTTTTCCAGTTCAACAATATATCATGAATATTTTTCTATGTTAATAAATATAGATCTGCCTCATCATTTTAAATGGATGCCTATTCTTCTTCAAAATGAATGTGCTATAATTAATTTAACCCCTGTACGGCTGATAAATTTAGGATTTTTTTTTTTTTTTTTAACCAGAATGAAGAGCTCTGTAATTGATTCCTTACACATATTCTTGGCCATGGGTCTGGTTATTTCCTAAGAATAAGTTCCTAGAACAGAGATAATTCATTGTCCCAAGGGAAGAAAGAGACAGGATGATGTGAGACAGTCACAAGGTGTAATATTTGGGAAGAGAATATGTAGTGAGTTTATCACAGTCACTAGCACTTGAATCTGTGTCCAGCCCAGCCCTATGGACACATATCTGGGTTCCCGCGAGAGCGAAACTACATGCAGGACTGCTTCCAGAACCTTCTAACAGTGGGGGCAAAGACAGAGGGGAGAGGATAGAGCTACTCTCCCCTGCTGTGCTCCAGAACGATGTGTGGCTCTGTGGAATCTGAGCAGGGAGCAGGCCCAAAGGGACTGGACTTGTCTGTGTGCACACATGAGAGCCCAGTGGGACCTCCACAAACATAGAGCTGGGGCCGGGGGTGCAGGTGCCAGTGAGGTTTGAGCCATTACTCTCGAAAGATCCTTTCTACAGCCAGTGGAGGTGAGACTTGGAGAGACTCAGGTTATGCTATAATTACATCTGGGTAGAAGCCAACTCTGTGTGCCCAATGCCTCAAACATCCTGAACATACAGTGTCTTCTATTTTTAAGCACATACAGAAGCCTTGCCCTGTCTGTCGTTTTACAGTCTAAGAACGGTACCTTGAGGCTTAATCTTTTCTACCTGCTGTGTACTCAGAGCCCAGGGAAGGCCTACTGGGTTCTCTTGACAGCCATCTGCCCACTCAGCTATATGTGATTTAAATTCTTTCACCCCTTTGTTTAAAATTGGATATGAGATTGGTTCTCTCAAATGAAGACTCTGAGTGACTGATAATTACACAGAGATGATGTCTTTTATCTTTATTCATACTTGTCAGCACAGTGCCTTTCCACAGTTCAAATAAGTGAGGTACTGAACAATGAAGAGCAACCTAAACTCCAAGTAGGGGAGTATGGCAGGCACTGTTTACCGTCGCCCAATGCTCATCCCCCATCCTGCTCACTTTTCTTTGCCAGTGAAAAGAAGCCCAGTTTATTCAGGAGCCAGGTAGAGACCCATCGGTTCAGCTTCCTTCCCAGTTCCAAAATATAAATCATGATTCATCAGAACCAGTTATGACACTGTCATCTTGCCTGGCCCCTGGTTGGTTGAAGGGTGGCATGTGATCCTCTGTTGGCTGGTGAGATGTAAGGGGACGTCTCCTGAAATAAGCTTAGTTTCCAAAGAGAAGACAGCGTCTCCCCAGAAGAAGTTTTTCTCCTACCTATTGTGCCTCCCTATCGTGGGAGGTGATGCCTGGAAGTGACCGTGAGAGGATAAGGAGGAGGATGCTAGGGTGATGGATCAGCGAAATGGAGAGTACGTGGGTTCCAGGGGACACTGTGAGCAACTGAGCTCCTTAGCAATTGCTCACCCCCATGCTCAATGCAAAGTGAGAAAAATGAACTCCTATTTTTAAAGGTCTACTCAGGTGGGTTTTCTGTTACATCACCAAAAGCATTCTTTTTTTTTTTTGTAGTACGTGGGCCTCTCACCGCTGTGGCCTCTCCCGTTGCGGAGCACAGGCTCCGGACGCACAGGCTCAGCGGCCATGGCTCACGGGCCCAGCTGCTCCGCGGCATGTGGGATCCTCCCGGACCGGGGCACGAACCCGTGTCCCTTGCATCGGCAGGCGGACTCTCAACCACTGCATCACCAGGGAAGCCCCACCAAAAGCATTCTTAAGTGATACGTGGAATTGATAAAACAAGAATGACTTGACCATCCAAAAGCATGAAGTCTGGAGCCAGGTTGCCTGGGATCGAATCTAAGTTCCTCTGTGTACTAGTTTTGTAACTTTGGCTGGGCTAAGCCTCCTGTGCCTCAGTTTCTTTATCTGTAAGATAGTACATATTACATAGATTGTGCAGTGTAGTTCAGAAGAAATACCAAAATGTTAGCTTGACTTCTTTATGGGGTCACAGCAGGACACAGGTGTCCAGAGTTGCAAAATTCGGTCTAGATTATTTCTAATAAAAGAATGCAAAATCTCTGCTAACACGTCACTTTAAGTAAACTTGGATAAGGAAATGGTTTGTAAAATTTTTTCAGCCCTTCTCATATTTATGATATCCAAATGTGAAATGGTTAGTCTCCAGGAGGGTCTAGAATAAATGTTTGGGATTCTCCACTCTCATAAAACAAAAGAACAGAGTTATTCCACATGGAAGTCTTAGGCTTACTCAGCTCTAAGGAGTAGAACCTTCCGTGCTTTGTAACTACAGTTCCAAACAAGTTTCTAATACTTTATGTGGCCACCTTTTCTCTCAATATGTTATTCCTGCCTGAATTCCCACTTTTTTTCAGAAATTTCTGTAACTCTGATAGCGTTTGCGTTTCTGCCTCTTTGTTTCTTCTAGTATCTTTTAAAAAGATGAGTCAGCAAACAATTTATGTTAATGAGGTGTCATGAGAAGTACACAGGAAGTAGAGACACCAGGCTTTGCTCACCTGCCGCTCAGTCTTGTCCGTCAGGTGTGAGGTCACCCGATGTTCTCCTCTCATAAGCGGGTTTACTAAGCAGGAGGCGTTGGACTTTCATATTGTGGGTGATACAAAAACTCAGAGGTTTTCCTCTGCTGTCTCTGATGAGCAGGTGGTTCCTTGAAGAGGAAAAGGCAAAGGCCCATTTACATTTGGGCTCCTAAGTACATCTGGAATTGTCTCTTGTGGATATTCCGGCTTCCGCCTTAAAGTAGTCGTGTTTATCTACCAAGTTGCCCAACGGCGATGGAGTGTTAAGAGGTAAGTACAACACTCTCTCTGGGGTTGGTTTCCTCCCTCTTGATTCAGAGGAGGAAGGTAGGTCTGGATTTTGGCATAGCTGAGAATATGGAAGCAACCACAGGCCAGCTCCTCCAGGCTGCTAATCACAGCTTGGGTGCCATTTGCCTCAGACAGCAACAAGGACACAGTAAGCCCCCATGTGAGACATGGCAGTGGATTAAGAACTCAGATTATGCTGAAGTTCTGACTGTGGGTTTCAATCTGAGACTTTGGCTGGAAGCAACGAAACATTCACAATATCATCTTTCTATTTAGATTCACGGCTCCTTTCTGCCTTTTAATTCCATAATGATCCGATGATGAATAAGGAAACAGTCATTCCAGGGAGCCAACATTAGGTGTCCTGTCCTCTGGCGACAGAGGCCCGAATATCTGCTGAATCAGGGAAGAAGAATTTAAATATAGTAAAATCACCTCAGTTTGAAATCCAGCGACTCAAAACCAGACATTTAGAGAGAGAATCGTGGCATGTGGGAATCAGAAGGCAATTTAGTGATCACTTTGGCCAGTTGTTCTCCAACTGTTGGGTCCATCAGGGTCACCTGGAGGGCTTGTGAAAACGCAGATGAATGCTCCGAGTTTCTGATTCCCTAGGTCTGGGGTGGGGCCCAAGAATGTGCATCGCTACCAAGTTCCCAGGTGAGGGTGATGTTCCTATTCTGGGTACCACACCTCGAGAACCACCAATTTAGACAACTGCTGTGCTTTACAATCAAGGCATTTGGAGTGGAGAAGTTGGTGTATTGTCCAAGGTGATTGGACGGACTGTCCAATTGAAAAAAATGGAAGAGCTAAAACTAAATTCAGTTCTTTTGAGTCTAGGTTCATTGCTCTTCTTTCCATTGCCCCTTTAAAGCCACAAACTAAGTGTTTTCACAATAATATGTATTTGCTTGGAAACAACGGGACATTAGAGCCTCCAACTCTTTGCTTTCCCACTAGGTAACTGTTGTGTTTAGGGAGTCGTGTAACCTCTTATTGTCTCAGTTTCTGTAAACTGGGATAATAATCGTAATAGCCCTATAGGACCCACCTCACAGAGGGGTTGTGAGGATTAAAATATAGCTTTATATAAAGTTCTTAGAATTGTGCCTTAGAAACTGCTATAATCACTATTATTAAATATTAGTTATTTTCAATTAATTGAAAATATTTTCTCTTACTAAAGTTTCACTCTCTCTGGTCAAACTGGTTGGCACGAGGATAGTAAAGGTGACTAACAGAGAAAAATTTCAGGATGTGACTAATCCTAGAGCAGGTGATGTAACTAATTAGATTTTTAGATCTTCTCAATTATCTGCTCTATCCCTCTCTTTTTATGTGGGGAACAGAGACGTCATGGAGCAATGAAGTGACTTGTCTAAGCTTTTATAGCTAATTAGCAGCATTGCCAGTCCTAGAACTCCATTTAATTAATAGCTTTCTTAGTCTATGCAGTATTTGCGAAAGTAGCGTTGTAGTGGCCATTTACAGATTTGTCTCTATTTCCTAATGTTGGGAATTTAGCTGAATTGTTTGGTTGACGATGGACAACCACTTCAGCATCATTTTTTATTTGCTCTGAATGCCTTTTTCATGAACCCCCTCTTTTGTAATCATTGTGATTCCGCATAGGGTAAAACGAGATGTCTTTATTTGTATTAAGTTCTAAAAATACTCAGAAGAGGATTTGAACATATTCCCGTTACTCCACACTTTCTCCTCTGGAGTCTTCTTTATCTTGAGATGAGTCAACGCCATGGAAAGCCCATTATTATTCAATAAAAAAATAGGCACTCAGTTAAAGTATCTAAATTCCAATTTGGACAGCAAAAGGTTAATAGTGCCTAGAAAAAAATTCCAGCAGCCCACAAATCTAAGCATAATTATGTATGAACATGAGGCTTTTATTGCTGTCAAAATTAATCACTTTTCAACTTCCAGCTGTTAAAACCCTTCTGGCAGCTCTCCAAGCAATTCCCCTACAGTTACTTTTCCTTCAATTAAATTCTGGTGCAGTTTACAGGCTCTTATTACATAAGCAGCAAGTTAAAAATGGACTTCTTGGGGTTTTCTTCTTCTTCTCTGGTCTTTGCTTGAAACTAGAAAGTGACAGATAGTGAAGTTTGTTTCTCTCACTCTTTTCAGCTCAACTTTTACTTAAACTTCAAGCCTAAAGAACAGTCAACATGGGATTAAAGTCTTCGTGTTGATTGTAAAGCACTTTATGTGTGTGTAGTGATTTGTAATAATTTTTATTAGCCATTTCTCTCAGTTGTCCTCTGAGGTAAGTGAATGTGGTTATGTTTGCTCTCTACAATCCCACTCACTTTTCTCCCCCAGAAACTTTGCAGGAAATGCAGTTTACAAATCTGCACTGGGTTTAGTCCCTATGTTATGCTACCGCTTAATTCTAGGATGGAAGTTATCCTCGCTGCTCCTTTAACTGAGTGTACAGGTCTGTCGTGGTGGGAGTACTCTTGGGAAGAGAAGCCCTCTGAGGGGTCTGAAGGTGCCCAGTTTTCGGGAAGCTCCCGTGGTGGACTGCACCCCCGATTCCAGAAGCCGCTGCAGAGAGGCTGGTTGAGCTGTGAAGACCAGAGCCCCATGGCAAACTATGGCCACTGAGTTGCATATGACTCAAGGGGTTCAGAAATGGGCCTAGTACAGTATTTATTTTGATTTTTGAGTGGAAATGAGTCCACATCGTTGCATTCGCTTGGCCCAGAACCAAGTGCTTGCACACGGATGTTGTGTTGGGAGTGTTGTCTTTCCACTCCTCATTCCTGCGATTCCCAAAGACTGGTCCTTGTATCCTTTCTTGAGCGCTACAGGGACGAACGAGGGCTAAAGCTTTGCTCGCCAGGGATTGGGAGTCCTAATCCGTCTTACCTTCCCTCTATATCAGGGCACAGGCTCTTCTACATCTGAGTTAGTTTAGCCAGTTTCATTTCCCTGGTTTGTCTCTCCCAATCCCCTCTGATGGTGCCCCTTTGAGCTGTGGGGTGGAGAGCACCTTCCCTGGCCACTCCTGCAGATCTCTGCACCTTCCTGCCAGCTCCTGCTTCACGACGTTACTGCGTGGTAGAATGGTGTAATGCACAGATGTCTCTAGCTTTCAGTCTCTGTCATTTCTGCCGTCAGCCTCTGATTTCATGCAAAATTAACATATTTCCAGACGCCGATTCCACCCTGAGCCTTTCTACCTGATAGTAACAGCTGGTGTGAGATCTGAAACTGGGCAAGGAGGATGAAGGTGTCTTTGTGGCAGAGATGAAAGAGTATAGAGGGACTGCATGTCAAAGAAAAAGTGGGAATGCAGCAAGCACCTTGTAATGCCTGTACCTTTTAGTGCGGACCTGCGGTTCTGTGCTACCCAATATTTATGGGAAGAGAGACGTTAGACATAGGAGGCATCTACCCTCATCATCCACACTGCAGAGTGGCTTGTCCCTGAAAACTTGGGCTTTGAAGACCTGAGCCAGTCATGGCTTAGGATATTGAGCAAGATTCCTTGTCCAAACAGAAGCCTTGCTGGGCAGTGGATTGGGGAGTCATGGGTGTGTGTTTACTGGAGCACATTGGTTAACGATGGCCTGCTGGTCAAGCCATATCCGTGCTCACCCAGCCCAAGGAAACGGCTCAAGGCTTGAGCACCTCGGCAGGAATATGGAGAAGGGACAGATTCACCAAGAAGTCATCAGCGTCTCTCTTTACCGCAGTTTGCACTGCAGGGAAGAATCTGTGCCAGCCCCTCCCTCTCTCCTTTGTAAATTAGCGGGTTGGTTTGCTCTAGTGTGACTGCATTGATTTACTCCAGGCAGGGTAATTTGGACAAATCTTCCTAAGCCTGACTTGATGGCCTAAAGAGGACCGAGTCGATTAAGACCTGCTCTGACCCTGACCTCCAGGGGCCAAGACTCTTCCACTGGGAAGCTGCCATAACATCCGAGAGACAAGACGGAGGTCACGGCGAGAGGTCCAAGGCCAGGAAGGACTGCTCATGAAGTCTTGCCCTTCTGTTCAGTATTTAATATACTTTCTCTTTGTGGGGGGTTTCTTAAAAACTGCCACATGCATAGTTTTTGTTAATTGGCTTATATAGCATATGCACGGATATTATCATCCAATGTAAATACCTTGCAAGAATTTTCTGTGCTTGTTTCCTTAGTTTCATAGACTCTGTGATTCTAACACTGAACATCTCACTAAATTCTACCCAGTGGTAATTAAAGACAAATATATATGCCATCAACAAGTTGGGGAGAAGTTCTGTTTGGAGTTAGAGTCACTTTGCAGTTGGCAACATATAGTTTCACTAATTTATATCGCTCTTATTCCATCTGCTTTCTTGTTTAAAATGTCCTGGATTCCCTCAGACTCTGTGTATGCAGTATTTTCCATTTACAAAATTTTCCTGCATAATCCATTTTCTTTTTCGGAGAGCTCTTGAAAAACGATATTGGTTAGTCTCAAATGTGCAGAGCCCAGTTTGATGTGATATGATTCCTCATCTTACAAATGGATGATGAAGCCTAAAGAGATAACCGAGGAAGATCTTTTAGAGCTAAAATGGGTGTGCCAGGGACTCAGTGCAAATTATGCCAAACAAATGGATAGCTCCGGGCAGCTGGTCTTTGTGGAGGCTGAGCCTACACATTTGTAAGCAAGTTTATCTGAGGCCTCCAACTTCCTGCCACCACTCTCTGGTTGTGCTAAAATGCATGCTGCCTACATGCCTTCATGGAACTGCTTATTTTTTTCGGAGCCGTGGGGTCATGAATGTTTAGAAATTTTTTCTTCGCTCAGTTATGGAAGGAGAGTAGAGATGAGCGAAAATGTTGAAGAGAACAGGGAAAGAGTACGGCATTAAACAACAACAACTACGTTTGATGTCTTGACATGGCCTCACAGTGTAGTTACAGAGACTCTATGATTCTGGGCCGGGTGCGCTGGAGGTGAGAGGGCGGTAGCTGCCTCCCAGGACCTGGCACTTCTCCTATTTATTTGCCGGCAGTTACAGGCACCCATTTCTGGTCACAGGATTGGGGAAGAAAGGTGGAGGTGGGGATGGAAATGTCAGAGTGAAGCGACTCATCAGTCTCAGTCACACTGCCTGAGTTTTCAAGTGATAAAGAGGATGGTTTTGAAGACAAATTGGTAGACTCTTTTGTTGGCAATAGGCATAGTTTGGAAGACAAATGATTTGAAGCTGTTTTCTTTGTCTGGAAACATTAACAAGGATTTTCTTTATTCCTCTTTGAGCACATGACCCCATCATTTTGTTTAGTTTTTAGCCTGCCTTCCATTAAATGATAATAACACCTTACATTTGAATTCGACTTTGTAGTTTCCACATAATTTTCTTACTGTTATCTCATTCCCTACTCGAATATCCCTGTAAACAAGACTTAATTGGAACCGGAAAGGAAGGGATGTTTATTTTATTGATTGTGGGCATGTAAATTGAGAGAAAAGTCCAGGGTCATAAGGCATGTTGGTGGCAAAGTGCGGACCAGAGCCAAAGTCTCCTGCCTCCTGGTACCGTGCTCATCCTTCCTGAGAAGGCAATGTGTCATGAAGCTCATGACCTGTTGGCATCCTTCATGAAGACGGCTCCACCTGTGGTTCAAGTGGACAGTGCACTGAGCTTGCCTTGGTAGACACCGGTAGGTTGTTCTTCAGTTTGTGGCTGAAATAGCGTCTGTCCCGGCAGGTTATTCCTATCTTACTTGTTGGATTTTCTGGATAATCCACAGCCTTTGCTTAAAAGGAGCCTGCACAGTCCTCTTTCTGGAGCCTTGCCAGTCTGCCAGTGGCACTCAGGTTCCAGAGGTGCCTGGCTACTCTGAATTGCTTGAAGCTGTGCTTCCAGGCACCTGGCAAGTGCACCTGTGGCTTCGCAGCATCTGTCCTGACTCACGCTCCTCACTAAAGCTGTACAGTTACCGCTGGCCTCTCCTCCATGTCAGCTCAGCTCAACTCAGCAGCTGGGGAGGTGTTCAAAGATGGACCATCCCCCCTCAACTGGTAGCTTGGCTTCATTCCAGGAACTTTGGTGTTGCTGTCTTGTTGGCTGACATTCTGAAAGCTTCAGGGATGAGGCTGGTTTAACTGGTCAAGGGTGAGCATGGAACATCTCAGTTTTGCTCACCTGTAAAAGTGGTTTCTCTGCTTTTGACTTAAGGAGCTTGGTGCTGGATTGGTGCTACAACTACCAAAGGATGTGCTGGCTTTTTTGAAGGTGCTAAGAGTTGAAGATATCATTATTTGCATACTTTATTCTTCTCTCCTTCCCAATTTCCAGAGCTTAACAAGTATGCCCAAGGCTGTATACTTGAAATTTAAGTCAATTGCTCATTCATTGACATACAAGTTTCTCTAGAAAGAGCTCATCCTCTTGGGTTTTATTGGGTCAGCCAGAAAGTTTGTTTGGGTTTTTCTGTAACATCTTATGGAAAAACTCAAACGAACTTTTTGGCCAATGCAATAGAAATGTGACCTGGTTCTCTGCTTAGGTAGAAGATCCCCTTTGTTCCCTCTGTGTATTTCCCACGCTTCAGGCAAAATTTCTAATCTGGGATGGTTTGTCTTTAAGTCTGTTCAATCTCCATTTCGGAGGCCTTTTCTCTACATCCTCCCCTCACCCCTCCAAGGCCCAGTATCTCCCAGTGGCTCACTGTTCTTTGCTGTACAGTGCCAGCTTGGTCTGCCTTTGAGAGGATCTCTGGGTCATTCCTGGACTCATTTCCTCTCAAAATTCACCTGACCCATGAGGGCACACAGCATAAAAAGAATTTCTGCCTTGGGAGAGATTACAGTCCGATTGTAGGAAAACGAGCTCTACTGATAACTAATAGAGTGCTGTCTCACTTCTAGAATGAAACACTTATGCATTCTTATAGGGAAGTTATAGGAATATGATGGCTTAGCCCAGTGGTACTTTTGATAGGTCAATGGGGAGGTATTCGGAAGAAGCAGGCACATTTAAAATCACATCAAATACCTTTTCACCTCTTCTCTCTCACCCTTTTCCAACTGATGACCCTCTAATCATCACAGACAATAAAACTTCAGGGAATCAGCTTGGGGGTGGGCTTGTCTGCTGCTGGGGAGGTTCTGCTGGCGTTTCTGCAGCTCAATCTAAATTACTTACGTTGAGCCCAGAGCACAGCGGAAGTGACATACAGACTGTCGGAGCAGAGCTCCTGCCAGGCAGAGGCGGGATACATCAAGATGCTCAAAAGCAGAAATCTTCCCATGTCTGTAACATTTCCAGCTGGAAAACAGATCAGAGCTACACATTCCAGCTATGCTTAGGAAGCACTGAAGTATCCAAGTACTAATCATCTAGGTATGCTAACTGCAGCTCAAAATAAATCTGGGGTTGCCAGTGCCATATGCTTTGTAGGCTTCCAATGAACTGTACTCGCTCCTCTCTTTTTCTCCAAGGGCCAATTACTGGGGAAACATGGCACTTCCACCCCCATCTCCATCTCCAGCCATTCAGAGAAATGTTGTTACACACCAGAATGTCTGACCATTACAATAGGCCATTAAACTGTTCAAACGTGGGCATTGGAAGAATTCAGCCCTTGAAACATGGATTAAAGACTTAAGGTTTATGAATGTAGAATTTTAGTTAGTGCCAAGATTAGAAGAGACCCTAGAGAGGGATGGCCACACATTCCAGTTTGACTAGGATGCCCTTGTCCCAGCGTAATTATTAACATTGCCTCTTTTCTCTCAAAAGTGCTCAGTTTGGAGAAGTTTTAGGGTTATTTTTGCCTTAAGGATTATGCAGTTCATTTTTCAGTTTGGTTCAGATTTAATGCAGAAATTACTTTTTCTCCTTCTTCCAAACAAGTGATCATGTGTTTGCTCTCCACATTACTGGTGCTGAGGAGCTCACTACTTTGCAAGGAACCTCTTATTGTTAAGGAATTCTTGGTTCTGCACCAAAATCTTCCTTCCCCTAACCTTCACCCTTTGATCCTAGTTCCTTCCTCTGCAACAATACTGGACAGCCTTCTTCTCTCTTCCACAAAATATTTTCCATGTTGGTTGATTTGTGTTATATTTTTCAAGAACATACTCATGTTTACTTAGATTACTTTTTTCAACATTTAAAATTCCAAGGAGCCTGTTGTGATTTTGGGCTGCTACATCTTAAAGACAAAAGCAAGAATTTTGCTAGGCTCTGCTACTAAACCCCTAGGCAGAAACCATGCACATTTGTTTGGGAATTGTGGATAAAAGAGAATGCAGGGGTTACTAACAAAGTAACAACGCCGCCATCCTGCAGTGGCAGTTTTTTTTTAATAACTTTTATTTATTATGCTGTGAATGCAGTTGAACGACTGATACTATCTCTACAACTTTACAGGCAGGAAACAAGCGTACCATGAAGGAACAAGGCTCTCTTTGAAGACTATTTGAAGCTAATGGCAGAAGTAGGATTCACATGCCTTGTTGTAATTTTTAAATTTTTTCCGCTCTTTTAGATTGTTTATTTATTTATTTAACATCTTTATTGGAGTATAACATGCCTTGTTTTTACAATGACTTTTTTTTATGATTATAAAATAATACAGGATGATTGCTGGAGATTTAGAACATCTCAAAAAATAAAGAAGTCCCGCTTGTACTTACCATCAGAGATAATATACCCGTTACTATTTTTGGTGTATATGCTTTCATTCCTTTTTCTATGTGTACATACTTGGCAAATACATAATTTAACGAAATGAGGATCAGAGTGATATAGTTTTCTCTACTGCTTTTGTATTAATATTATATAATAATCACTCTCCTGCATCATAAATGAGCTTTAAAACCTGGTGCATTTAGTACTTTTCTAAAGAGTCTTCTATTGTTAGACATTTAGCTTGTTTTTAACTGTTTCAACAATGGTGTAGGACACCTCCATAAATCCTTGTCAACCTCACTGATTAGTCCCTTAGAATAGACTCCTATAAATGGAGATTCTGCTTAAAGAATTACATCTGTCTGTATGGACTGCCATAACAAAATACCATAGACTGCGTGGCTTAAACGACAGAAATTAATTTTCTCACAGTTCTGAAGGCTGGACGTCCCAGATCAAGGTGCTGGCTGATTCCATTCCCAGTGAGAGCCCTCTTCCTGGCTTGTGGATGGACACCATCTCTCTGTGTCCTCACATGGCAGAGAGTGCTCTCATGTCTCTTCCTCTTCCTATAAGGGTACCAGCCCTATTGGATTAGGTCACCCTTATGACCTGACTTCATTTAACCTTTGACACCTCCCCATGGGCCCCAGCTCCAAATGCAGTCACATTGCGGGGTTAGGGCTTCGACATATGAGTCTTGAGAGGGACACAAATATTCAGTCCATAGCCAGAATACAAATCCTTTTCATCCTCTTGATCTATAAATTTCAACCAGTTTAGGTTGAACCAATTTAGAGCTCCACCAGCAAGGTGGGGAGAGCTTCTTTTAAGCATATTCTCTCAACATAGAGCATTAGCATTAAAGAAAGAAAAAAACCGTAGCTAACCTGTTATTAGAAAAGTTGTTGTTCATTGTTTGAACTTGAGTTTCTTTGATTCCTAATAAGGTGAATATTTTTCGTACTCTTCTATGTTATTCATAGTTCTTATTTCATGAATTAACTCTTCAAGCTTGCAGTTATTTATTTATTTAACTTTGCTTATCAGTTTGTCAGGACTATAGAGAAATAATAAATGACAACCGATGCTACCTAATGTTTACTATGTACCAGTATTGAAGCCAAGCACGTTACATATAGCATCTCCTTTACTGGTCATCAGAATTCTCTGCCTATTGTTCTGAAACCCCATTTCAGAGACAAGAACCCTGAGACACAGAAATTAAGCAGATTTCCTCTGTGAGATGTTTACAGCTACGGCTTCCAAACTATACCCATGCTCATTGCTCTGGTCGCACTGTGTTTTGGTTCTGTCTTTGGTAACGCCTATTATTGGTGGGTTGAATTTCCTTTCTTTGTCCTCTGCATATATCACCTATTCTTTTGCCTTAGAAAATGAACAAATTTTTTGACCTCCACCTCGTTTTCCCCCTATTCCGGGAGAGCTTTTCAAATTCTTTGTTACTGATTTGATTTCCCGCTGTCTATTTTACTGTCTTCAGTGATGACTTTAGTTCTCTTATTGTAATGTCAGCCTCCTTGCCTCACCCAGCTCCCCTCCCATCTGGCTCATTGTCTTTTCATTCCATTGTCTTGTCTTTTCATCTCACCATGCTCCTTCACTTCAGCTTTTTGGCTTTCTGCTCTGTCTCAGAGAGGCCACATATTCTTAGGTCCTACTGAAGATACAAAAACATTGCATAGTATTTTCTCTTTTTTTTTCAGTTGTAAATTATTTTCAAAGGTCTGTTCATCTTCTTGATCTTTAAGATATTGTTCCCTTTCTCTGGAGCTTTGGCACTCTTTTCATAGACCTCCTATTTAGTTTATTGTTTATTAATCTTTAGATTAGACAGGTTCCCCCAGATTTGAGGTTTGTCACGAGACAACAGATTTTGTGGTTCCGTTGTATAGAAATGGGATCCTCTCATCCCACTGCTTGATTCTCTGACGCTTTGAAACTGAGGATGTTCATGCAGATGAACAACTCCAGCAAGCCCTGTTGTTAGATTTCTTACAGTTTTTTCTCTTGCTAATACAGCTTTAGCGTGTGGGCTACATCCTGGAGGATGCAAAGCATCATGATAGCCCCTTCAACTCCCTGCTTATTGTTTTCAGTCCATAGATGTGATAGAAAATTTGGGTGGAATGGGATTAGTCGGAGAGGACAAGATGGGGAACAGACGATTGGCGTGTCACGCTGGCACCAAGCATCATGATAGACCCCTTCAACTCCCTGGTTATTGTTTTTAGTCCATAGATGTGATAGAAAATTTGGGTCGGATGGGATTAGTTGGAGAGGACAAGATGGGGAACAGATGATTGGCATGTCACGCCGGCACCTTAAAAGAAACACTCGCATAACAGAGTGACAGTTAACCAGTTTTCCTTCGGGCAGTCACCCTGGGCCTTTGAGGAAGGGCAGACAGTGGGGAAGGGCCAGGGCCCACCTGGCTTTCTTTGCCATGTGTGGGCTTCACTGCTTCAGGACAGCAAGGACAGCCTGGCCACTCACTGTTTCTCTGAATCGACCTTCAGGCATCCTGGAGTCACTTGAAATTCTTTCCACATTTAGGCAATTCCGTGTTCATTTTTGCGCCACTTTTGAGTTTCATTCTTGAAAGTGTGTAGTCTTCTGTGTGTCTAGCAGGAAATCAGTGGAGGCAGGGACTGCTAGCCAGGTATCATTTTTAACTGGAAACTCTTCACATTGTAATTTTTTTGCTCAGCATCTCCTGCCGAACGTATGTTGACGGCACTCAGCATCGGATCATTCCTGACACCTCATTCTCCCACTTATCGACGGCCTGGTCTGTTTGCCACATTTCTCGCCTGTATAGACATCCTTCCATCCCCACCCCTTCCACCACAGTGCAGATCTTCACGGTTTGACGTAGGGTCCTGTGGTTGCAGCTGCCCCCAGGCTCCCAGCTATCAGCCTCTTTTCTTTTCCATACTTGTATTACTGTTAAATACACTATACTTAAAGGCAGCCTGGGAGGGTTTCCTGGTTTCCCAAAGCTCCGCAGTGGCTTCTTTTTGTGATACCGATAAATTCCAGATTTAGATATTCTATGTCTTACGTGACCCGTGCCCAGTCCTAACGCCTTTACTCTACTGCACAAATTTACTCTTCCTAAACTGGATGGTCCACCGTTTCCAAATGCGGTCTACATTGCTTGCCTCTTCCCCTTTACTTATGCCGTCTCTTCTTCTGGGATCCCTATTATTATTATTATTATTATTTTGCTGCAATCTTCCTCATCTTGTAGAACTTTATTAAAACGCAGTCTTCTCTTTGAGGCTGGGATGTAATCTCTTCTTTATCTGGGCCCTGACATTTAGATCATCTGACTAATATATTCTGCTACGTGTTGGAGTTTGTACGTGCATACGTGTGTCTGTACTACTTGCTCTCTCCCTTTCTGGATTGTAAGTTATTCTGTCTCGCTAAGCCATAGTTCCCTGAAGAATAGAATGAGTATAATCTTAGTGCTGACCTCATACATTTGTGGTATTGTTAAATAGGGGAATGCATCTAGAGGGCTAAGCACAGAGCTTGCTGTACCATGAGGGCACAATAAACACTGGTGGAATAAATGAACAAACGATTCTTCTGATTTCCCACCTTGATCCCATATTATTTCAAATGTAAGACATTTACCTATCCTAAACTCTGCTAAATTTGCAAGGCTCTTAGGCCCAGCTGCATTCTCCATTTTTCTTGAGCACGGTCAGAAGGTTAGGGGCAAGGACGGAATGATCAAATGGAACGACCATTAGTGAAAACCACAGGCAGTGAACAGCTGGATAATGTGAAGAGACAAGTTCCGCTGGATCTCCAGAAATGCATCAATCATAGGATGGCGGCAGTTTTGGGGGAAAGTTCAGAGATGCTTGAAAAGAAGCCAGAGTGCAGAATAAACCGATCCTTAGAGTTGGGTTTTCACAACGAGTCTCCATCCTGCCCAACACCCTTTGGAGAGATGGCAAATTTAAGTGTAAACAGACTTCTTTGTTTTACTGTGATCCTTAGGAAACTGGAGAGTTTTGTTTTGTTTTGTTTTGTTTGAGCAGCTTGATAATAGAAATTGCCTCAAGGATGGGGCCTGCCATTGCTTTAGCCGTGCAATACTGTTCTCCCTAAGGGACTGTGTGGCAGGCTCCCAGAGTGAATATTGCAAAAGCCACTAATAATGGTCCTTCTCAGGTAACATTTTCTGGTATAAAATATCTTGGCTTAATACCGTCTAAATACATTGAAGTGTAATGCGGTCAACATGACAACGTTCTGACATACAATACTATTTTTTTTGTTGTTGAATTTTTGGATTTTATTTTATTTATTTTTTTATACAGCAGGTTCTTATTAGTCATCCATTTTATACATATTAGTGTATACATGTCAATCCCAATCTCCCAATTCATCCCACCATCTCCCTCTCCCCCCGCCACTTTCCCCCCTTGGTGTCCATACATTTGTTCTCTATATCTGTGTCTCTATTTCTGCCCTGCAAACCGGTTCATATGTACCATTTTTCTAGGTTCCACATATATGCATTAATATACGATATTTGTTTTTCTCTTTCTGACTTACTGTTTTCTTAGGTTATATGCCCAGTAGTGGGATTGCTGGGTCATACGGCAATTCTATTTTTAGTTTTTTAAGGAACCTCCATACTGTTTTCCATAGTGGCTGTATCAATTTACATTCGCACCAACAGTGCAAGAGGGTTCCCTTTTCTCTACACCCTCTCCAGCATTTGTTGTTTATAGATTTTCTGATGACTGACATACAATACTATTGTCTTTACTTCTGTCTTGGTTTCTGTGGTGTCAGAGGTCCAAAGTGAGTCAAGATGATAAATCCTTAGTTAAGGCAGCGGAGAAGCCACCATGGTACTGCACAGGATTTAGAGTCTCTTGTTCTCAGGAAAGAAGTCGTGGGTAATGTAAAGCATAAAGCAATGTAAAGAACCCTGGATGAAGAGTCAGGATTCAGCCCTAATACTTCAGGAGGGTGAAGCCAATGGGACCTGGGGCCAGCATTTAACCACTGTGGGCCTTATCCCTTAATTAAAAGGAATTGGGCCACAGGGTCCTTAAGGGACCTTCCAAATATGGACTTTTCAATTCGAAGATCTCTCATGGTGGGAGAGGAGTATGTCATGATGGTTAGGTTTCTGGTGTCAGCAGGTTTGGTTTTGAATCTTGATGAAGTCCCTTTATAGCTGAAATCCCAGACCATTACACCAATCCTTATTCACCCTGGGCCTCAGTTTCCTGACCTGTAAGGTGGGGATAGTAATACTACTACGTGTATCAGTTTGCATATGCAGCCGCTCAACTGACTTATTAGGGACAAAGGCTCATTTTTTTTTTTTTTTTTTTTTTTTGCAGTACGCGGGCCTCTCACTGTTGTGGCCTCTCCCGTTGCAGAGCACAGGCTCCGGACGCGCAGGCTCAGCGGCCATGGCTCACGGGCCTAGCCGCTCCGCGGAATGTGGGATCTTCCCGGACCGGGGCACGAACCCGTGTCCCTTACATCGGCAGGCGGACTCTCAACCACTCCGCCACCAGGGAAGCCCAGGGACAAAGGCTCTTTTGACAACTTCAGCAGCTTCATTTTTCATCTTCATATTTGTTGCCTCATCTTGCAAGACTGCTGTGGTTTTTCCAGATATTGTCCTCATTCACAGTAGGAAGAGGGGATGTAAACGAGAGGTGATAGCAGGTTAAAAAAAAGGAAAAGGGGCTTCCCTGGTGGCGCAGTGGTTAAGAGCCCGCCTGCCGATGCAGGGGACGCGGGTTCGTGCCCCGGTCCGGGAAGATCCCACGTGCCGCGGAGCGGCTGGGCCGGTGAGCCATGGCCGCTGAGCCTGCGCTCCG
>NC_041221.1:75594545-75631271 GCF_002837175.3 Physeter macrocephalus | reverse complement strand
GTGAGAGGCCCGCGTACCGCAAAAAAAAAAAAAAAAAAAAAAAAAAGGGAAAAGGTGCATAGGGTCAAGGCCCATGTTTCAGGGCTGTATGTTCCTTTTCTGCAAAAAGGAAAAATTTTCACTGAAGCTCCCAGATGATTTCTTCTTGTATTTCATTGGCCAGAACAGGGCTACAAGGCCCCCCATCTGTGAGGAAAGTTGGCAGATTCATTTTCAGCTTTTGTGGTAGTGGTTAAAGGAGAATGGGTTGGGATTCTTTGGGGTCAGCCAGCAAGCAGGTGTGCCACACCACCCCACAGTGATGTCAGGATGTCACCAGTGGTTGAGTGCTTAGTGCACAGCCTGACCCAGAGCAAGGACTCAATAATTGTTAGCTATTATTCTCCAGGAACCGATTTTTCTTCCCTTTGCACTGATTCAACCTCACCCCAGTGATTTTCAACCATGTAGTACGTGAACCTGAACCATTGATATTCAGTATTAGCAAGTTACTGGTCTTCTTTCCGATAGAGAAACACATTCCTTTCCCGTGCGTGCCGTGCTCACGCCACCTTCAGTGGGTGGTTCAGGAGCTGTCACGTCGTGCATCTGTGGGAGGAAAGCTGAGTCGCAGGGTAGGCTGAGATTGTCCTGGACAAGGTGTTAGGCTTGCCCATGACCCCCTCTGACTCTGACAAAGCCACAGGGAATTCCTCAGGTGTGGGTTGCCACGCTTTGCCCATGCCCCTTCTACCCTGGCTTTAGCAGTTTGGACCTGGTGCCTGACTCAGAGGTGGCCAGCGGGAGGCTGCAGTGAGATTTCTGCCCAATAAGGATGCTCCATACAGGGTGGAAATTAGCTGACCCAATCAGCTCCTCTGTCTAAGAGTCACTCTTTGAATGGGAGACTCTAGAGCTGTCCAGAAGCCAAGGGGCACACGGAGAGGGGACAAGTAAGCAGATGCCACGAGGAACAGAAGCAGAGTAGGCAGAAGCCATGAGGTAATGGTCGAGCTATGATGGGAGCAGCAGCCCATGCGGTGAGGGGCAGGAAGACCAGCTCCTGGGGCCGCTGCTTTGCCTGAGGTTGCTGGAGCTCCCCTGGATCCTGGGGCATGTCCCAGTTGTCCTCTGCCTGGGCTCTGGCCTCCCTTGCTCCCCACGTGTCCCATTTTGGGCTGACTTGCAATGGTGTCCCATCCCGGCAGCTGCAGAGCCTGACTCACAGAAGAATTCAACTAACTGAGGCATGACAGTGTGCTACTCTGTCCCTTAGGGAGCAAGAGGGTGACTGATGTGCAGGCCTGTGCGTACTCCTCCCATACCTCCCACGGTTGCCCGTCAGGGAGCAGCCACTCTGGCGGGGAGAAAGCTATCCGAGGACGGGCTGAGATTCTGTCGTGTGCAGGCTCAGTGGCTCATCAGCCTGGGCACCAGGGCCCCCTGGCCCCCTGTTGGCTGACGGGGAGTCTCTTCGGAAAGGGATTCGGGGGAACCCGCTTGGCCACCAGAAGCTGGCTGCATTTACATAATCCTCCCTAGGCCGTTGCTTGTGCAATTCGATTATTTGCTTGACTTTACATTGTGCGATGCTGGAGGAGGTGAAGGGACAACAGGTTTTTGGCTGTACCCTCTGGCCTGTTCTGTCTTGTTGGCTTTAAGGATTTCATGAAGTTTTATGTTGCTGCCAACTCTCTCCCCGGGTGTTTTGCACAAGCAGTGTCCTGCTTTCCATGAGCTTGTCTTCCGTAGGAAGTGGGGCAGGGTAACCCTTCAGTCACCCGCACGTGGGTGGGGTGTCCAGGGCCCCTCCAGGTCAGAGAATTTAGTGCCGGTGCCTAAATTCTCTGCCTTCTCCCCTTCTTCCCAGGAGAAATGGCTGTATTTGTTTGATTGGAACAATCTCATTATGTCTGGCGGCTCTGACACAAGTGAACCCAGAAATCAGCTTCTCTGACATCTTGGCTCAGCCGATTTTCTAGTATGGAGTTGTGAAGCCACATTTCATCTCCACTTCCAGGCATGTGTCTTCTTTATTTATTAACTCGAAGCTCCTGCCGTTTCTTACGGAGCTCTGTTATTTATTGTTGTCGCATTTCCCTCCCCACCTCCCTTTCCTTTCAGGCTTTCACCAAACTCGGACAAGAGCCCCTTGACTGCTCAAACACCCAAGTTACGGAAAGTTTCCCACACGTGACTGGATGGTGTCCCCGTGTTGGGAGCGGCGTGGAGGCCCTGCGGGGGGGATCCGGGGTGGGGGATGCTCTACCAGCATCTGCCCCCCACCTTCACTGCTGATTAAGCCTTGCAGTGAGTGGCGGGTGGGAGACATACAGGGTATGCAGGCTGGTCTGTGCCTGACATCTGGAGTTAGAATCTAAATGTGTTTTCTTTTTATTTATTTATTTATTTATTTATTTATTGCTGCATTGAGTCTTTGTTGCTGCGCTCGGGCTTTTTCTATTTGCAGTGAGTGGGGGCTACTCTTTGTTGCGGTGTGCGGGCTTCTCATTGCGGCGGCTTCTCTTGTTGTGGAGCATGGGCTCTAGGCACGTGGGCTTCAGTAGTTGTGGCACGTGGGCTCCGTAGTTGCGGCACGTGGGCTTAGTTGCTCTGCGGCATGTGGGATCTTCCCGGACCAGGGCTCGAACCCGTGTCCCCTGCATTGGCAGGCGGATTCTTAACCACTGCGCCACCAGGGAAGTCCGAAATGCATTTTCGCTTAGAAACAATATTCTTCATGGAGGTCAGAAAGCCCTTTTTACCCTCATAGAGCTCAACATTACCGTGTAAGTTATATTAGTGATTTTAAACTCTGACTACCCATTAGAATCACCTCGGGGTGCTTTTAAACCCTGCCTGGGTCCCTCTACCAGAAAGTCAGATTAAACTGGTCTAAACAGGGGCCCAGGCATAGGTGCTTCTAACAAGTTTCCCTGGAAATTCTACTGTGTGTAGAGGGTTGAGAGCCCTGGGATGTTGCAGCGGGGTGAGGCCTGGGGTGAGGCCTGAGAGGCGTCCAGGGGCAAAATTCAAGGAGTTGCTCACTCTCAGGGGGGTGCAAGTTGGCTCTTTTTTGGGAGGTGACGTTAGGAACTCAGGCAACATTCATTGTTTGAATAGAGATGGGTTTTTTTAGTTTTAAACTTGTGTATTGTAAAAACATTTCCAGGGCACAACCCATTTACGAGCTGGGGATTTCTCCCTTCCTCTCCTCCTGCTTCTTTTTATTTTTTTTTTTGCGGTACGCGGGCCTCTCACTGTTGTGGCCTCTCCTGTCGCGGAGCACAGGCTCCGGACGTGCAGTCTCAGCGGCCATGGCACACGGGCCCAGCCGCTCCACGGCACGTGGGATCTTCCCGGACCGGGGCACAAACCCATGTCCCCTGCATCGGCAGGCGGACTCTCAACCACTGGACCACCAGGGAAGCCCCCTCCTGCTTCTTTTAATGACATATCTCTTTATAACCCCTCTCATCCTAAGCCTCCTTGTTTTTTTCCTCCCCTCATTTCTAGCACTTTCTTCTTCTCCATTGCCGTGTCCTCCCTCTTCCGCCTCTACTCTCCCTTTCCTCCGAGGGCAGGCTCTTCACTTTCTGTCTTCCCACGTCCTTTGGCCATTTCTGTGGTCCGTTCCCTCCCCACTACTCTAGGCCCATTCACTTGTCTGGGTTTTTCCTCCTTCCCCCCTGCATACCCACATCGCCCAATAGTCAGCAGCCAAATGGTTCCATTTAAAAAAATTTCTCGTTAACTGAGTGTCGCTGTATCCTGCTGCTCCAGCTGCTTTTTATGAACCGCTGCTCAGCCCCAGTCGACAGCAGATGGCTTTTCTAGGCCGGGAGGGTGGGAGAGAGAGGAGGAAGTAAAGGTTGGTGAGGGTGGAAAGATTAAATTGTCACTCACCCTTCCTCCCCCGGAAGCTACTTTGAGAAGTCAAGATAAACGTCTGCAAATGTTTTAAAACCTTGATTCCTGGTGGCCTGGGGGGTAGGTTCCCCTCCTGCCGTCCCATACCTGGCAGCCCAGTCATCCCCCCGTCCAATCCTGGGACGGTTCTGCCCTCGGGGTTTCCTTGAAAGATAAATGGTTCTAGCATCTTTCCCCTCAGCCCCTCCAGCACTCTTGGCACTTCTGCAGTTAGGAATTAGCGACAGTGCATCACAGCCGGGCCAGATCTGCAGAGCTGGGCCAGCATCCCTTTTCTTGTGTGGGAAAGATGAGGATAAGGAGTAAAGCCCGAGGCCCAGATCATCAAGCTGGAACTGTCGAAAGCTTGCCTTCCTGCCAGGTGTTGTCCACACAGGCAGAAAATGCAGCTCCCTGGGAATTTGTCCCCGAGTGGCCCGTGGGAGCCTTGTGGGGAGGCATGAGGGATTTGTCCAGGGCTCTGCTCCCTCGACTACACAGAGGCGCTGTGGCTCTGGAGCCTGGGCCTGTCCTCAGAGTCTCGGCTCCCACCTGCACCCAGGAGGCAGGACGGGGGTGGACACGAGGCGGGGAAGGCCGCTGCCCGGCTTGTGGGAGGTTCTGCATGGGCCTCCCTGCTCACAGGTAGCACAGCATGGCGCGTCCACGTGAGCGGGGCCAGTCTCCAGGGCCCACCCCTTAGATCATCCGTCTTCAGGTGGCACGAGTGGGATGTCGCAAAGAGCCGGGGTTGCCCCCGCCTACCTGAGAGAGAGGGGGCAGCATGGCGTTCCCCGACCCATGCCACTCTGCGGGGCTGGGAAGCAGGAAAATGGACCGCTGGCTTCTTTCTATCTCCAATTTCCAGATGAAGCCCAGAACATTCACTGACACCTAAACATCTTATGATCTCCTAGCAAGTAGACGGATCAGAACTTCAATCCAGGGCTTCCAATTCCAGATCAGTCCTGTTTTCTCTATGCCGTCCCCTGTGCCGAGGTGTTAGCTAAGTTCCTGAACTGCTTCCAGAGCAGGCTTGAATGTGTGGACGGCCGCAGGCCTGGTGGGCCCAGGCGAACAGAGGCCAGGGAGGCTGGGGACAGGGGTGATGGGACCTCTGCACACTTCCCTCGCCTAAAAGGAAGCGAGGGCCTTCCAGGCTGGGGTAGGACCTGCTGGCCCAGTGTTCAAGCTGTGATGTGAGGGCAGTGGCCTCCTGACCGGGGACAGCACGGGGCTCTCTGAGTTGAGGGAAATAGCAAATTTCTCTCCCAAAATCTTGGTGGGGTTTCCCTTAGCGAGGACTTTGTGTTTCCTCCCGATGTCACTGCAGACACGTTTCCATAAACATATGCCTGTCACGGGTCGAGCCTGGTTTGAAAGCTGCCCACATGTGAACGACACTCTACCCTTCTCCTCCCCTCATGTGGCGTTAAAATGTGGGCGTGTCAAACACTCCTGCCTAACTGAAAATCCGTGTCCCATCAGTACTGTGTCCCACCCGTCACCTAACGGAACTGAGGTCTTGGAATTATGGCCGAAGCCCCAGAGCTGAGGACAGCATGTAGAATGGGCCTCCATGGTCTAATGAGAGCAGACAGGGAGGTGCTGAGGAGTACCCTACGGGGTTCAGCAGGAGGCAGCCAGGCTGGCGGGTTGCCCGTCCCTGGTGCCGTCCCATGCGGCCTGTAGAAGCAGGAGGAACAGATTCATAGGAGGGGGAGTTGCTGAGTGGTGACTCAGGGCTTTGGAGGACAGGGCTGTGGCATTTGCCCTCCCCTTTCCATGTTGTGCCCTCAAGTCAGGTGAGGCAAGGCCATGAAAACTCTCCTCGGAACCCCCCTGCAGCAGGGTCCCTGCTCTGACCTCTACATTCTAGAGAGACCTTCTCAGGAATTCCTCCAGGATTCTCCTCCCCATGAAGCCCATAATCTGTGCCCTGAAGGGGACATGTCCCCCTGGAGCCTCGGCCCCACTACATTCCGGGTATGCAGGTCTCCCAGGATGCCCAGATCCCCTTCCAGGGCTTGCTCAGCCCTGTTCCGAGATCCTTTGACCCAAGGTGGACTGGGCTCAGCGCTGGGCCTGAGCATGGCCAAAGGCCGGCAGCTTTGGGAGGATGTGGGCTGAGCCTGGAGGTGCAGCCTGGGTGGCTACGTGTGTTTGCTTGAGGGTCCTCTGTGTGGGATGAGGCGGGGGTAGGAAGATTTGCAGAGCAGGCTGTCAGCCAGGTGCAGGGTCGGGGGTTGGGAGGAATGCTTCTCTCAGCTTCCAATTCCAAGGAGACGGAGAATTCTAAATTCAAACTGACCTCCCAGGCCATAATGGAGGTATATTTGTCAAAGTAGGAGGCAAGAGGATATTTCATTTAACAGTATTGTTAGCTAGATTTGTAACTTAAATGTTTGGATATTTGGCATGCGGGCCTCCATGTGGACTCTTGCCCTGGGCCCTGCGGTGTTGGGGGGGCCTGCCCCTTAGGGCCGTTGGGGGTGCTGACAGGAAGGGGCTGGGCTCTTGCTCTCTGGGTGGCTGATTGGGAGCTACAGAGGATCAGAGGCTCACCAGCACTTTGGGAGAGGATGGCACCTCCCTCTGAGAGTCTGGGGGCAGATGTGAACCCAGAGCCTACAGCTTGCCTGGAGCACGCCGCCGTTGGGAGGGCTAGCTGCAATAACCCAGCAGGGCAGGGCGAGGAGGCAGGATGGCTGTGGCGGCCTGTGTTCCCCACCGTTTGGCGTGGCAGGCGTGTGTGAGCTTCCCGTGGGTCCCATGGGCGCCTCAGTGCCTTCAGCGTTCCCTGAGCATGAAGACTCGCTTTTCTTTTCTTTCTTTCTTTTCTTTTTTTTTTTTTTTTTTTTAATTTTTTATTGGAGTGTAGTTGCTTTACAATGTTGTGTTAGTTTCTACTACGCAGCAAAGTGAATCAGCTGTATGTATACATATATCCCCTCTGTTTTGGATTTCCTTCCCATTTAGGTCACCACAGAGCATTGAATAGAGTTCCCTGTGCTATACAGTAGCTTCTCATCAGTTATCTATTTCATACATGATATCGATAGTGTGTATATGTCAATCCCAATCTCCCAGTAAGAGGACTTTCTGTGAGGGTCAGGGGAAAGGTGGGATGCTGGGACCGTCCACAGAAGGTCTGCCAGAGTGTTCCTCAACCGTAGACAGGAACTGTGTAGAGAGAAGGGCCCTGTACGGGGTCCTCATAAGCTGCATGTGATGCTTGTGACACAGAACATTCAGAGTCAAGAGATCACTGCTAAGAGGACCACCAAGCAAAACCCCTGAGCACCTCCTGGTCCCCTCAACCCTGCTCTGACCCCCAGAAAGACCCAGAAGTAGGGAGGAGGAGTGATGGGTAGGAAAAAGGGGAAGAAGGTTCCCACATCCCTCGCCACTTCTGACCCAAGTGGACTCAGCCTCAGCTACAGGAAGTGGGATGTTTCAGTATGGAGGGACAGGGAAGTTTGGACTTGGATGTGACGTTTTAATACCTGAAAAGCTCTTAACTAACCAATGGGACTTGTTCTTACGGATGGAAGCAGCCCAGGAGGCTATAGAGTGAACCCAGGAAGTTGTATGGGGGCAGGGAAGGGGGAATCTCACGTTGCAAGAGCTTGTGGTACGGGAAGGATGAACTCGTTTCCTTTTGCACCCCAGCAAGTTCATTAACCTGGTTACGCTGTCCAAGATCCTGTGCTTAACAATAACCTAACACCAGACTAGTGACCCTTTACCTTGGCCCTGAATCTGACTTGAAGATCCTTTTGCAAGGAAAATGGTTGTTGACTTGATAACGGGTCCTTGAGTACGAGTCGCTTAATGCTGTCGATGAGAATGATGCACCTACTTGTGGGGCGAGGAGGATTTCGGTCAGTGAGCAAGTGCCCAGTAGACACTTGTTTTCCTCTCCTTTCTCTTCCGGGTGATGAGTGTATCAACGTGGTTTTTTTTTGTGTGTGTGTGTGGTATGCGGGCCTCTCACTCTTGTGGCCTCTCCCGTTGCGGAGCACGGGCTCCGGACGCGCAGGCTCAGCGGCCATGGCTCACGGGCCCAGCCGCTCCGCGGCATGTGGGATCCTCCCAGACCGGGGCGCGAACCCGGTTCCCCTGCACCGGCAGGCGGACGCGCAACCACTGCGCCACCAGGGAAGCCCCCTCAACGTGGTTTAAGGTGAGAAATGTCACCCGGTTTTGCGTGACTGATCCCAGTGACTCAGTCTCCCCAGCCTTTCCTGGCGTGGCTGCTGTTCTCAAGTCTGTGTCCCGATGGTGAGCCTGGCCCTTTCTGCCGTGTCTTCAGTGAACTTTCATTATCATACCGAAAAGGGCAAAAGTTGCTGGCTCAGCTTCTTCCTTTAGCTCTCACAGCTGGGCATAATGACCTCATGTTGTCTGGACAATTAATATGTCCTTTCCTAATCAATGCTTATTGATGCATTATTTATTCTAGCATGATGATTGGGTGGCCAAAGATGACCTTTGGCACTGGCTCTTCTTTTGTTCTGTACATAGAATTTCTCAGCTCAAGCTCGAGCACAATGGGCTCGTTGATTCCACTCAAGTTTTGGGAAGGCCGGACTTTGCTGACTAAGGGTCACTGGGTGCCAGCCTGGAAGCTCGTGAAGCCCCCATTGGGGAGTAGGCTGTGCCTTTGGGGCTGAGTGTCGTGAGAAAGGGAATGTGCCTCTCTTTTCGTTGCTGCTTATCGTTCTGCATTAAAAGATGCCTCTTTGCTTGTCTGCCCAGAGAGATGGTGTCTCACTCAAGAAGGCCAGCAATCGGCTTAGGCCATACCAGATTGGTTACTTCCGTTCCTGTCAGCTCCTCTCTCCATGCCGGCCCGACTCCACTACTTTCCCTCCTGTCCTCCTGTTTTCTTGTTTGGTTCGGAAGAAGGTGGCATCCCACTCAGGGGAGATTCTGCAGTGGAGAAACAGTGGAGGTACTCAGGGGACCGAGAACTGTCGGGTAGCCATCCCGCAGGAAGTGCTGGTGTCAGAGAGGCCTGGGACCCCTTGCAGAAGACTGAGGTGTGAGGGAAACTGAAGGAGTGCTATGGTCTTGGCTTAGCTAAACTCTTGTCCTGTGATGCCAAGGTGACCATGAGTCTCTGGGTGGCACTGAAGGGCCCTTATTGAGGTTCTCTGGTATATCTTGGCCACTGCCAGAGATGAAACCTCAGCCCTTGGGGTGTGTCTGCTCCGCAGTCCCTACCTAGGGGATACTCTCACGGGTGGTGAGATGGCAACAAGGCACAGGTATATCCCCTCTCCCCCAGCTTGGTAGGGCTGGAGGAAGTCAGCTACCCAGGATGTGTACGCCGCTCCGATTCTGTGAGTGTGTGTGTGTGTGTGTGTGTGTGTGTGTGTGTGTGTGTGTGTGGGCCAGGGCTCTGGGAGCCAAAAGGCCTGAATGGTGGTATTGTTGCATCTGAATACCTCTGAGGAGCTGTCTTTGTGTGTGTGTGTGTGTGTCTGTGTGTGTTGGCCAGGGCTCTGGGAGCCAAAAGGCCTGAATGGTGGTATTGTTGCATCTGAATACCTCTGAGGAGCTGTCTTCAAGAAAAGAAGAGATAAAGTTGAAATGTTAAACGTTTCCAACAAAAGCTATTAGGGGAGAATTTCCTGACTCAGCACTGGTTGGCATTTTTTAAGGCTTTTTACAGACAACATACGGTTGCTCTTTTTTGTGTGTGGTTTTTTGTTTAGTTTTTTTTTGTTTTTTTTGTTTTTTTGTTTTTTTGCTTATTGGTTTCCATTGATGAGATGGTTGTGCAATCCAGGGGCTGAGGCATTGCCAGGAAAAGCCAGCAACCAGTTGGAGACCACTCATTCTCTGTGCCAAAGAAAGCCTGGCCAGGCCCTTGCAGGCTGGCCTCCACTGCGGATGCCCCTCTCCTGGCCCCCATCCCCCATACACCGGAGCCCTTCTCCAGGCAGCTGCGAGTCTCGTCTCCAGTAGTTTCCTTCCCGCTCCTGTGGATCTCCGCTTCTTAACCCATGTGCCATGTGGCTCTTAACGTGTGTTATGGGTTGAATTGTGTACCGCCCGCCCCCCCCCCCCCCCAATTCATATGTTCAAGTCTTAACGCCCAGGACCTCAGAATGTGACTTTATTTGGAGATAGGGTCTTTACAGAGGTCATCAAGTTAAAATGAGGTCATGAGGGTGGGCCCTAGCCCAACATGACCAGTGTCCTTATAAAAAGGGGAAATTGGGAGACAGATCCACGCACAGGAAGGATGTCACATGGAAGATAAAGGCAGAGATCAATGTGATGCTTCTACAAGCCAAGGAATGCCCAACATTGCCAGCAAACCACCAGAAGCTAGGGGAGAGGCCTGGAACAGAGTCTTCCTCACAGCCTCAGAAGGAACCGACACTGCTGACACCTTGATCAGGGGCTCCTGGCTTCCAGGAGGATGAGACAATCAATTTCTGTTGTTTAAGCCACCCAGTCTATGGTACTTTGTTTCGGCAGTCCTAGCAAACTAATACAACTTGGAATTCTCTATTTTCCTCCATCTTCCTATTGACGGTTCCTCCTTTTCTCCGTCCCTCTCCCTCCCCCCTTTCCCATCATACTGGATTAGACCAGGCTCTGGAGCCAGACTGTATTCAACTCTAACTTCTGCATTTACAAGTTGTGTGTCCATAACCACTTGGTGCCTGTGTTTCCTCATCTATAAAATGGGAATAATAATAGTAATACCGACCTCATCAAATAAATGAAAGAACTGGTGTACAGCCTGCCTTGCCGTCTCTGTGCCCAATCTGAGTCTGAAGCCTCCAAGTATACTGAGTGTCCACTCCGGCTACGCCCTGCGGTGCCAGTACTGAAAGAACAGATTCCAAGTTCCTATAAGACCTTGTTCCCATTCAACCTTATCACTCCTGGGAGTTTATCATCTAATTGGAGACATAAAACATTTTCAGGGAACAGTTCACAGGGCAAAGTGTTATGTGATTATAGGATCGCAGGATCCTCGCACTGGCTCAGTCAAGTGGTTCTTGACCCTGGCAGCACACGAGACCCCCCCGGGGTGCTTGGAAAATAGTCCACTGCCTGGGCCCTTTCCCCAGAGCAGCTACACAGAATTTTGGAACCTCGAGTGAATTGATGAGTCTGTCTGTCCTTCCATGTCCTCATCTGCAAACTTAGGGTGAGACTTGGATTGACGTCATAGGGATGTGGTGAGAATGAATGAAATGAGTTCCTGCGTGTAAATGCTTCTCACGGTGCCTGCCCCAGAGTAAACACTCAATAACTGTGAGCTCCTTTAGTGAATAAATGTTCCAACACCCTCCCCAGTAGATGCTTTGAATTGTGTACCGCCCGCCCCCCCCCCCAATTCATATGTTCAAGTCTTAACGCCCAGGACCTCAGAATGTGACTTTATTTGGAGATAGGGTCTTTACAGAGGTCATCAAGTTAAAATGAGGTCATGAGGGTGGGCCCTAGCCCAACATGACCAGTGTCCTTATAAAAAGGGGAAATTGGGAGACAGATCCACGCACAGGAAGGATGTCACATGGAAGATAAAGGCAGAGATCAATGTGATGCTTCTACAAGCCAAGGAATGCCCAACATTGCCAGCAAACCACCAGAAGCTAGGGGAGAGGCCTGGAACAGAGTCTTCCTCACAGCCTCAGAAGGAACCGACACTGCTGACACCTTGATCAGGGGCTCCTGGCTTCCAGGAGGATGAGACAATCAATTTCTGTTGTTTAAGCCACCCAGTCTATGGTACTTTGTTTCGGCAGTCCTAGCAAACTAATACAACTTGGAATTCTCTATTTTCCTCCATCTTCCTATTGACGGTTCCTCCTTTTCTCCGTCCCTCTCCCTCCCCCCTTTCCCATCATACTGGATTAGACCAGGCTCTGGAGCCAGACTGTATTCAACTCTAACTTCTGCATTTACAAGTTGTGTGTCCATAACCACTTGGTGCCTGTGTTTCCTCATCTATAAAATGGGAATAATAATAGTAATACCGACCTCATCAAATAAATGAAAGAACTGGTGTACAGCCTGCCTTGCCGTCTCTGTGCCCAATCTGAGTCTGAAGCCTCCAAGTATACTGAGTGTCCACTCCGGCTACGCCCTGCGGTGCCAGTACTGAAAGAACAGATTCCAAGTTCCTATAAGACCTTGTTCCCATTCAACCTTATCACTCCTGGGAGTTTATCATCTAATTGGAGACATAAAACATTTTCAGGGAACAGTTCACAGGGCAAAGTGTTATGTGATTATAGGATCGCAGGATCCTCGCACTGGCTCAGTCAAGTGGTTCTTGACCCTGGCAGCACACGAGACCCCCCCGGGGTGCTTGGAAAATAGTCCACTGCCTGGGCCCTTTCCCCAGAGCAGCTACACAGAATTTTGGAACCTCGAGTGAATTGATGAGTCTGTCTGTCCTTCCATGTCCTCATCTGCAAACTTAGGGTGAGACTTGGATTGACGTCATAGGGATGTGGTGAGAATGAATGAAATGAGTTCCTGCGTGTAAATGCTTCTCACGGTGCCTGCCCCAGAGTAAACACTCAATAACTGTGAGCTCCTTTAGTGAATAAATGTTCCAACACCCTCCCCAGTAGATGCTCCAGTTTCACAGCGTGCTTGTGGATTCCTATTTGCTTGAAGAGCTGAGAATAGCTTTCCCCATCATCCCTCTCATGTAAAGGCTGTGGCAGTTTTGCGGTGCTTAGAACCAGAGCTCCTTGTTGATAAGGAGGATTGTCTGGCTGGAGGACCTTGTCTGCAGGAGCGGAGGGGGAGACCAGTGCTTGCCATTTGAGGGCCTCCATGTTGTCACCTGTCATGGCTGCACGAAATGCTGAATCTTAATGTTAGGTCTTGTACCACATCTTCTTCTTTCGTCTCCTTCCCTCCCCTCACTTCCTGTGCTTCCCTTTTCTCTCTCCTCATTCTCAAGCAATGTGTTTAGGGTCCAAGGCCTGGGCTCCGATGCTGGCCCTGCCATGTACAGCTGTGCGATGGTACGTGAGCTTCTCAACGTCTCTCAGCTTCAGCTTCCTTAGCTTTATAAATAAAAATGAAAGTCCCTTCTTAAATCCTCTGTTTTGGATATTTAAATGGAAAGCTGAGAAGCACTTTTATCACAGTGGAAAGTGCTCAGTAAATGTCATTCACAATCAGTCAGGTAGCCTAACTCAGATGGTGACATATGGGGCCAAAGGTTGCTCTTGGTGGCTGGGTCTCAGAGCCCATCTCAGGATGCAATGGTGTGAGCTGAGGTGGCCAGGGTAGCACGGAGCCCCGAGAAGCCTGGCCTTGATAAGGCACGAGCTGAGCTATCTTTTCTTTCCCAAGAATCTCAGGGGCTCAGGCCAGCACAGCCTGTGCACTCATGCTTTGAAAAAAACACAGCAACAATAGCTATTTGAGCCCACATGTTACTCCCTTATCTCCTACCGTTGGCCTGTGCCAGTGCAATCAATTGTTCCACTGCCTCATTTGAGAACTTGGAAACTGTTTGTGCTAAGGATCTACGATAACCATTTTGGCTGGAACTAAGGTCCTTTTGGAGGAGAGGAGGGAAAAAAAGGAAAGCAACGTGACATAGACAAGGCTAGGTGATTCTCTACATTTTGGCAGAAGGGGATTAAGTTTTTGAAAGCAGGCAACTAGAAAGAGAATCTTGTTCTACTTCCTTCTTTTTCCTTCGTTCTCTGGGCTCACATTTCCAAGAGCTTTAATTTTCAAAACTTGAACAAGAAAGTGTATTAATCTTAAATGTCTCCCATTAATCACCACGTCCAGCCTAGTGGCGAGAGAAAGATGACTCATTTCCACAGTTGATTTCTTGGCAATGGGGGGTCAAGGCTTGCCCTTGCATTTCCCCTCCTGTCTAGCTAATGGAGAAAGCTTCCCCTTAGGAAGTACCCATCCTGGAGCAATTTTTCAAGGGAAAATTGCAGATGGGGATAGCCACTGACATGAAAATATTTATCGTAGGGAAACTCAGTGAGTAGAATAGCATAGTGGTTATAAATACAGGCTTTACCTTTGAGAGTTGTTGTAGGATTAAGTTAGAGAACCAAGTAAAACATGTAATTCAGTGTGTGACGTATTAAATAGGTCTGCAATAAACAGTAAATATTTACTACATCCCTTCTATGTGCCAGACACTGTGCTGAGTGTGTAACTTTTGCCATCATGTGATCCTCAACGTGTTTTATGTGATGGTTGCCATCATTTGCCCCTGGTTTACAAGTAGGGAAACCAAGATGCTAAGTGACTTACCCAAGGTAACTCAGCTGCTAAGAGATGGAACCAGGATTTATATCCATATTGTCACAATATGTTATTGTGGAATTATGTACCTTCTTCTACACCAATGGCCTTGGGTTGCATACAAGCAAATTAGTAGTGATTGAGCCATGAGGACAAGAATCCAGCCCCTCCACTGCTTTTGCTGACCAACACCTGAATTCTTCTCTAGAAACTTAGAATTCTACGGCATTAGTAGGTAAAAGCACAGGGGTTGCTTTACCTGCCCCCTGCCCCTGTCCCCGCAGCATTCCAGGGGTTTAAGATGCTCTTTATAGGATCTTAAAGGGATGCCCTTTCTGGCCCTGGCAAATGTTATCTCGTAAATGTCACATGAGCTGCTCTGTCGCCCACCAGGCAGTCTATCCCGGATTCCCCGTCAGTGCTGGGTCCTGGTGGAGCCAGGGGAATGCAGAGGATGTGGTGTGGGTTCTGCAAGAGGGGCCAGTCCAGATGTGCGTGCCCTGGGGGTGTGGGGGAGGGCTTCCAGAACATGGGGCTGGTGGGGAGTGGGGAGTGCTGAGGGACTGCTTCCTACTCTGGGAATACTCTGAGCAGTGAAAGAGCAAGTTCATTTCCATATAGTTGGAGAGAGCCATATCCTCTAAGAAAGTCTGCAAAGGTGCAAGTCTGCTTTTTATAAAGTGCCTGTGTTCCCAACTGGCAGAATCTAGGAAAACCCCATAGGGTCGGAATGACCCAATTTGGTGACTCCTGAGCCAGGCTCCCGTCACCCTACAAGCCAGTCTGTCTTCGTGCTTGCATGGGGGTGAGGCTGAGCGGGGCACATGTTCCGGAACCCCTTAATGATGTCAGGACACTTTTCATTGCTCATTTATCACTTAACAGCTCAGATTTGTAACGTGCTATCCGCACTCTCCCTTTAGCGCAGACAATGCCTTCTTTCAACAGCGTGTGGCTGAGGGAAGGGCACTGCTGAAAGCCAGGCGGCGGGCCTGCAGCCCCCTGGGGAGGAGGGGTCTGGGGGGGGGGGCAGGTGGGGACCAGATGCCTGGCTGCAGCCGAGCTGGGGGGGATGAGCGCACAGAACAGCCACTTCTGGTTCCACTTACTCATTTCTCTGTGCTGAAAGGTGTCATATAAATGCTAAATAGAACAGAGAGAGATGGTGCCTATCTATTTGCATTTTGTCTGATAGGAGCAGATGCAGACAGAAAGCAGCCTAGCCACGGCTTCTCACCTGCTTCGCCAAGTCATTACCATGCAGCCCGCGTAGGTTCTGCTCCAGTGCGGTGGCAGACGTGGCCGGGGGTGCAAAGGAGCTCATCCCCTCTGTCCTCAGTGGGTTCCCAGAACTTGCTGGGGAGGCAAGTTTAACCACAGGGACCATCTGAGGACAATACAAGCCAGCATATGGTTAAGCGGGAAGTCATGGGGAACCAGTGAAGTGCTGGAGGAGGCCATAGAGGAGAGAGCACCATGCGTGCTGGCTGGCTGGGAAGCCTCCCTCGGGACAGAAGGACTGGACTTGCCCTCTGAAGGCTGGTGGGAGACAGAAGGGCCGAGGTGGTGAGCGGAGGTGGTCTAAGCACTCTGCAGGACCTTCACAGCTGCTGTTCTGCCCACACGCTTCCCTCTTCCATTTGGACGGTGGGCCCTCGTCATCTTGTAGGACTTGGCTTAAAAGTCACACTTCCAAGAGATCTTCCTCTGCAATTCTCTGCCTAGTAGCAGCCCTCCCCACTGCACTATTCTCTATCAGAGCATCCTATTTGCTCCTCCCTGCACTCAGCACAACGGGTAATTAGATATTTGCTCTGCTGCCTCCGCCAGGGGATGGTACCCACCACACATGCAGGGACGCTGCACATCTGTTTCATTCACTATTGTGTTCACAGACAAACACAAAGCCTGGAGCCTAAGAGGTGTTCCGTACATACTTGTTGAATGAGTGAGTGACATTTGAGGAAAGCCTCATTTAGCAAATGTGCACGTTGGCCAATTGAATCCAAGCTCTTGTTTTATTATCCAGGAAGAAAATCTGTAAGTTCCGTAGATCCTGTCTTTCAGGAGGAAGAGTTTTCATTAACACATACAACCACAACAAAGCTAGAATAACAGAGCAATTGACGTAAGCGTGCCAGTCAAGTCTGCATGTTAAGAAATAGAGTAAAAAGAAATAAAAATGTACGACCAGTTGCACCGGGGCCTTGCACAAATGTGATGTGCTGTTATGCATATAATACAAAGCGTGGCATTTGAGACTTGGACCCTATCCAAGGTGGTTTATTACTGGATGAAGCAGGAGACTCTTGTTAAAACACAGGCTTACCTAAAACATGGTCTCAGACATGGACCCAGAGAACAGCGTTACAGGGGAGGTCCACTATGGTTGTAAGAAGGCAGTGGCGTTCTCACGTCATGCTCTGTTCAGCTTGCTTTGAGCAAATGGGTAGCCTGGATTGTTCTCCTTTTTCAAAACAATTGTTTTGTTTGAAGATGAGAAAAGCCATGTCAGCTCTAATGCAGGAGACAAAAACATTTTTAAGTATAAATATCCTTGGGTATATAGTCAATTGCCTATTTATTCAAATTTAGTCCGTGCCACATATCATTTTCATTATAGAAATTAGAGGCTACAAATCAGAAATATCCTCAAATTTCCTTGAATGATTAAAAATAATCTCTCTCCACTTTTGTAAAATTTTATTTAGGAAAAGGTAGAGGTGGGGGTAGGGCTGGGAGTTGGGAGAGTATGACCAGAAAATATAGAAACTGTGAATCCCTAAATGTTGGTTCTGCGCAATCAGCATCTTGCCATTTTTTCTGTAACCTCACCAGCAGAACCAGAAAGTTCACATGCCTTCAGAGATTGCCCCTCCCCACTCCCCAACCCCTGGCCGGAGTCTGGTTGCTCAGGCAGAAGGATACTGCTACAGCCACACTCAGGATTGCTGTCAGGGGTCTATCTCTTTCTTACCCTTCTTTACTTCAGGGTGTTGTGTGCAGAACATCAATCATCCTCCTCACATCCTCTGCCTATAGTGCTTGCTAACTTGCGCTAGAAGAGCACTTTTCCCTAGCCAGACTCTAAACCATAAATACATACAGACAGCTGAACCCTGTAAAGTACTATAAACCACAGACCATTATGTAGTGTAGATGCAGTCATTTATAAAAAGCAATGTGATTTTTTAAAATTTTCTTTGTTCTCTAAGCTCTGAAACTGAGTTTTTTCAATCTTTCTATACTTGTGTAATCAAAAACTGGGATATTTGGTCAACTTAAATTAATAAGAATGATGATTATGAATGATGTGCCATCACTGAGATTTACTTATAAGATTTGAAGAGTGGGTATCAGTAGTGGGGTATCTCTGTGGATGCAGAGCCTGAGACTCATTCCTTCTTTCTCATGACCTCTAGAATTAATTCTTCCTTCTACTTCAGAGGAAAGCATTCCAAACACCCAGATCCCTCAGCAGTGCAAGTGGTATCTCCAGCATGCTAAAACCAAAGAGACCACATGCCTTCTAGCCTACCATCCTGAAGATCTGCCAGGCACTTACCAAACTTTTAGGCTTGTGTTCAGCACCAGGACAATAGGAATTATATGATCAGATAGAGGGCATTAGGCTCAGACATGCATTATTTTTAAGCCAGAGAATTAAACTGAAAAGAAAAAAAAAAAAAGAATTGAAAAAACCAGATTCGTGAAATAGCATAGAAGACCAAGAAATAAATCAGTACATTTATGGAACTGGGTCATTTATGCTAGAAGTGATACTAAGAAAATCAGTGGAGAAAGGATAAGTTATTAAATTAATGGTGTTGGAATGATTTCAAAGTAGGAAAATATCTGGATTCCCTCCTCATACCGCACACAAAAAATAAAGAGGAGAAACAAAATTATAAAACAATTAGAAGAAAATATAGAATTTCTTCACTACTTCAAGAACGAGAAGTAACAAGAAGTGTATTCTAAAGGAAAAGATTTATAGATTTGACAATATTGAATTTAAAACTTCTATATGGCAGAAGACAGGAGAGATAGGGGCCAGAGGTAAGGGGTGGTGGGGAGAATTTGTACTGGATATAATAGGCAAAAGATTAATGTCCAAATTATATAAAGAAAAAGAAAATACATAAAAGGAAAAGAAGCTATTTTTAAAATGTTCAAAGAGAGAGAAAGACAATTCAAACAAGAGTAAACCGAAATGGCTAATAAACATATTAAAAACCCTATCCACCTTACTAGTAATAGGCAAAATGCAAATAAAGACAATGAGGTACCATTTTATACCCAACAAACTGGTAAAATGAGAAAGTTTGATGACATAAAATATTAGGGAAGAATGGGAGTTTACAGTAGCTTATTAGTATTATTCGTATTAAGCTTATTAGTTTATTAGTTCATTTGTATAGCCAACTTTCCAGAGCAGTCAGTAGTTTTTAGTAAAACCTGTGATGGGTATGATATATGAGTCAGTATTTCTACTTCTGGGTTCCCTAGTTCGTAGGGGGTGGAGAACTGGAAATAACTCAAGGGTCATCCAGTCAGTACAGAACAGGAGTGATCTTCAAAATATTTAGCCGTGAAGTAGGGTATAGGCACCAACCAATCAGAACAGATGCTGGCCGTGGACCTGGGCAGAGTCCTACCTGGTGGGGGCAGAGTGTTGGGGGCAATATTTTCACAACAGCTATGACTGTCTTGGTAAGGATGTCTGAATATTAGGCCTGGGTAATATAGAGTAGAAGTCAAGGGTAGGGGCTCTGGATTCAGGTCCTCTGGGGTTGAATTCTGGCTCTGTTGCTTATCAGCTATGAAAGCCTGGGCAGATTCCTACTTCTTGCTTGCTTTAGTTTCCTCATCACGTACAGCAGGGATTATCACCATCCCTTTCTCAGATTTGTTATGAAGATAAACTCTTGGAATACTTACTCATCAGCTGATTGAGTAACCCCTAATCAATATATGTAGTAGGAAAGTGGGAAAAGAATAAATAAAATATACTGTATATTTATATAACAGAGTATCATTTAGCAATCAAAATGATTGAACTATATGCATTAACCTAAATAGAGTTCAAAAAAATGTTGAATGAAAAAAAAAAGCTGCAAAAACAACTTATCTATGGATGCATATGAGAGATTAAAATAGAGAAATATGGACCAGGAGGATAACCACCAAATTAATGATATTGATTATCTCTGGGGAGCCAGGGGAATGTGACTGGGGAGGGGTACAAAATAGATTTCAACTTTCTCAGCAATGTTTTTTTCTTTTTTTCAGTCTAAAAAAAATCTGAAGCAAAATGATAAAAATATTAGGATTTGTTAATTCTGAGTCATGGCTAGACATTTGTACTTTTCTGTATCTTTAATTTCTTTTTAAAAAGACAGAAAAAAAATATGGTGCCGGGTGTCAGGAGATCTGAGTAGCTAGTACCAGTTCTGCCTCTAATTAGCTGTGTAACTTTGAAACCATCACTTAAACCTTTCTAGATCTGTTGCCTCCTCTGGAAAATCAAGCTAAGAATACCATTTATCTCAAGGGAGTGTTTTTGAGAATTAAATGAGATTTGGAGGGAGTTCTATAATGCTAAAACTCTATTCAAATGTTAGTTAAAATAAAATTGGCTTGTTGGATTGATACTCCCTATGACTTCTCTAGCTCTAATGGCTTATGATTAGTGGAGGTGTTTTGTGGAAGAAGCAGGGTAATGTATATAATGTCCTCAGTTCGGGGGCTGGCACCTAGCTATTAGCAGAGACTGGAGATGCCTACTCAGTGTTGAGTCTCCCCTCTTCCTCACTAGCAGAGTTCTGATTTTATTCTGGGTGGTGATGTGCCTAGATAAAGAGATACGTTTCCTAGACTTCTGGAGGAGTTGTTGGTTGGGTTTCTGGAAATCTTCAAGAATGCTGTCTCAACTGGGAGAGGTCCCCTTTTTGCCCTATCTTTTCTTTCTTAGAAAAGAGATGATGGCTGGCCTTCCAACAGCCATTTTGGATCACGAGGTGACCTTGAAGATTTAAGCCATGTGCCTAGTCCAATGGAGAAGAAAGAAAAAAGTGCCTGGGTCCCTCCTGACTGTGGAACTTCCATTACAGTCTTGGGCTGCCCACTCCAGCCACTTTTTAAAATAGACTTGTATATTATTAAGTCACTTATTTGGGCTACTGTTATATGCACTGACCTTACTTAAAACTGGTACTTTTCTGTTATTCTGAAGATGCTTATTCTCCTCCAATGTGTTTTGAATAGATCAACTAATAAAGAGGAGTACAGTGGCATGACACCTGTCCCTCTGTTGGCCATGGAAGGAGAGGAAGTACTCAGTTGCTCTGCCTTTCTCACTCACCTGTCTCTTTGCTATGAAGGCTCTCAAGGGTGCGCCTCCAGAGGAGAGGAAGCTCAGGGAAGGCTCTGCTGTGTACCTGGCCCTGTGTACCTTAGCTGTACACCTTAACTCCCACTAGGCTGTTCATCTCGCCCTGTTGGTGAGTGGGGAGGAACCCTTCCCCCAGTAGTCTGAGGTGGCCAGCATTGTATTTGTTGCCCCTGGTCATACTCAAATGCAAGACAACAGACGGAGACAAAATAGCTCTCCTGGGAATTAGAGAGGAGAAGAGAGACCATTGATTATAGGTTTTGCCAAATCTTGCAGTTTATGTGATTCAGAGCTTTCTGTGGCCTGATTCTGAAAATTGCAATATGCACCCTGTAGGGAAGATATTATACCAGTTATAAATGCATACTAATCAATACTAACCAATAACGAAGACCTCATCTGAACTCTGGACATATGGAGAGCTAGATTATCATTTTTTAATGCAGCAGGAAGAAGAAAGAGAGACACAAGATGTTCCCCTTAAGCTTTAGTCATAAAGAGGACATAAAAAGGATTTATCAGTCCTTTGGAACTATGTGTAATATGCAAGGTCCCAAATGAGAAATTCTCTGGAACTTAATGTGAGAGTCCTAGCAATTTCACCCAAGATACAGATATTGGTAAGGAAGGGAGGGCGGAAGGAAGGAAGAAGGAAGGAAGGAAGGAAAGGAGGGAGGGAGGGAGGAAGGAAGAAGGAAGGAAGGAAGGGAGGGAGGGAGTGAGGGAGGAAGGTTCAGAAACCCTCCAATGAGACTTTCTCTACCTCCTTGAGTCAGATGGAAGCTCTTTGTTGGCATAGGATTAGTGGTCCAATGACCTTCAAGGTGTGATTTACGTGAATTCAGGAAACACCCCAGGAGAGGTGAGTTTGTTCTAATTAGAGCGTTGGACCCTCAGCATGCCTTATGTGCATTTGTACACAGCCAGTGAGTTCTATACCATCTCCTAAGGATGTTGCAGAACCTGCGGTGCCTTCAGGAGGTAACTGGAGCCTCATTCTCAGCCTTATCTGGGTTTTAATAAGGATTCTGCCACTTATGAGAAGTGGGCCATGTGTATGCCACTCAACTTCTTGTAGTCTGCTTTTCCTGATTCCTAAATATTGGGATTTTAACCCCTCTTGTGAATAGTCATTGGGAAGAATGAAAGAGTCATTGTGAGTGAAAATGCTTGGTAAAGGGATCCTCAATAAATGTCACTTCTGCCCAGTGCCCTTCTTCTTTCTCACTCCAGTTGGGTATTATTGGAGATGCTCTGGGCTTTGCCTGCTGAGATGATTCCTGGGTCTGGGGTTATGAGCAGAGAATAACACAGGGATAGAAGGGCAGGGCATTGGGGGAGGTTCAGCCCAATGCCAGCAACAGGGGAGCAAATGTGTTGAAGAATTTAAAAGCAATTATAAAACTGACTAAAATGGGATTTGCTTTTCATTTTCATCATGTGCCCTGATTCTAAATAATGTCATGATAAAATGTCTTCCCTAAAAAAAAAAAAATGTTAGTGATCTAAATTTTAAATCATGGCTGTGGTTATTGTTGAGTTTCAATGCTATATGTAATCCTCAAATCACAATAAACATTATATTTGTTTAATAAGCATTATATTTTATATAGAAGTTAATTCAGAGAATTCCTGGTTATGTAGGAATGAGTTACCTGCTTTTATTCCCAGAATCAGTTCATAGCGGTTTGAAATCTTTAGCGATTGCATCATGAGAGTTTGTTTCTCCAGCCCCATCGTACTTCATACTCCTGCGTTTAAACACCAGATTTGAAGTAAAAAATGATTGCAAAAGATAAAGAAACAGAATTTGAATTACTTCATTTCTGTCATTCTCTGTGGACATTTTGGGTGTGTATTTGTGTCTAAAATTCGAAATAGTGAAACACTGTAAACCTGTGGGGAATAATATTTTTGTTAAGCGCAAATTTTAGTTCACACATGAAATATTTTACTGACTGTGAACAATATCTTTAAAATGGGAATTTTTGTCCATGTATTCTACTTTGAAAATTATAATTATTTGTTTTTAAACTGAAGAACAAAGCCAGTAAATAAAACATTACCACACACAATTATATCACTTAACAGTTATCTTATAATTTTTGTAGGCATTTGGATTTAAAAAAAATTTATTTAGAAGTTACTGGACAATTCTTTACATAAAATAATATTACAGAATATTGTGAAGAAAGGCTCAAAGTCCAAACTGTAAGGTGGATATAAAACTTTTGAATAAATGGTGTTTTTCCCTTTTACATACATAGAATAAATTTTCTTTTTTACTGGGAAGATTATACATACAAAGTATAATAAAGGAAATTTGTCACTGCCTGTGAAATTTTCCCTGCATTTCCTGGCCAAGCTATTTTTTATTTCACTTCAAGATTTTGATGAAAATAGTTTTGTTGAAAAGTGGAGGCGGTGTTAAAAATGATCTGCTCTGGATATTAAATATGTGAGGTGGGCCACTGACTGCAGGTCAGCTATTCCTGAGCACCGAACGCCCACCGTGGCAGGTGGGCACCCAGAGCACAGGGCTTCCCAGGTGCTTGAAGAGAAAACTTTCTCTGGTTCAGGGCACTGGCTTTTCACAGTCCTGTGGGTTCTAACCTTAAGGAAAATAGCAGCAGCAGTAGTCAAAACAAATAGCTTCTCCGGGCATCAGGCAGATATTTCCATCAATTTCTCTCTCAAATGGTCCAGACTCAGACTTCCTTCAGTCTAGGTCAGATGATCTCACAGTCGCCCCTTAGAATCCACCCATTCGTCTGAGTGTGCAGGAAGGAGCATCTACATTGTGACCCTCTCTCCGTGGGACCCTTTCTCAAAGGGTCCTTGATTTCTCCTTCTTGTGCTGTGCAGGGCTTTTTTCTAATGCCCTTTTGACACTGAATTAACCTTAAGTCTTGCCAGGGAGGAAGCTCTGGGTTGGTTTGGACAGCCCTGCGGTACCATCCATGAGACCATCTGGGAGTTAATTATGCTGTAACCCTTTCGCTGCTTGGAACTCATTAATCTCCCCTCCTCCTCAGCCCCTTTCCCAGGAAAGCTGTTTAGTTATTTCCAGCTGAAGCTGCTCATCACTTGGAAGAGTCCCCTAGGACTCAACTGCTCACCAAACAATAACCAGACCTCTTTATGCTCCTGCTAGAAATGTTATGCTTTGCTGGAGATGGTTCTTTGGATGATAAAAGCCCGGGTTTGCATACAGTCAGAGCAGTACCCTCTATCCAATTGGACTGGGCCAGGCCAAGTTAGTATAGTGAGTCACTGGCAGACAGCAGCTAATCATCTCCCCACATGTCATGAACATAGGTGAGCACAAATCCACATCAAACCTGGTTCCTTTTTGAAAGGCCATATTTACAGCCCATTAGTAGTTAGGGCAAGTGAGAACAAGGCTATTGGTGGCAAGAATGCAATCCATCACAGTAATTAAATGGGTTTAAGCGCAGCACTAATCTGGAGAGGTGCAAAGAGTTCTGTTTTGACGTCCTCACAAAAAAATGAACCAAGCCAAGGAAAGTACCTGTTCACTGTCTCTGTCTCTCTTTTGGTCTGTCTCTGCTTCCAGCCTCTCTCTCCATCTCTTTTTTTCTCTGCATTCTGTGTCCCTTTGAATCTCTTTCTCTGTATATCATTGTCTCTCTCTGTTTCTCCAGCAGATGCCTTTCTCTTTTTACAAAATCTTTCTTCTTCAATTTAACATTACAATGTCTAACAACTTAAGTAAATTCTTCCAGAAATTAAAACAAAACAACAACCACTCTCTTTACTGCCCCTAGTTTCAGCACCCCACCCTTTATTTTTGGTCCCCTGCCAGCTGCAGCCAGGGTGATGATGCACTTGGCTGTGTGTTTAGATTTCTCATGGAGATTTCAGCGTAGTCCTGGTACTGCCTCACATCTCCCCTGCTACCTGCTGTGGTTCCGTTTCTTTGGTTCATGGGCAAAATTTCAAGACACTCAGCTGATTAGATCCCGCCCCCATCCCCTCTTTGAGAACCTGAGCTTCCCCATAAAATGCTGACCTCTGGTGCTTACACAAGAAGCGACCAAAAGAGAATCTTGAGCTCCGAGCATATAATTCCTACCTGCACCCTGGAGCGTATCATGGACCCAAGAGTTGAGGTGCTGAGGCGCCGAGGGTACCAGGCTCATTTCACACAGCCTCGAGAAGCAGCTGTCTGCTGAAGGCCCGGCAGCTGTTTAACACCCAGAGCAACCGTGCACACCAGTTTAGGACGGGGAATGAAGAAGGGGACCATAGCCAATTGCAGCCACAGGGGGCACTGGAGGAGGCAAGATGAGGTTACCTCTGATGCACCTCTCTGCCTCCCAGCTTCAAAGAGGGTGGTGATTCCTCCTTATTAAAAAAAAAAGCAAAAGAATCCCAAAATTGTATACATCATTACGCCAGCCAAGGCTGGCTTCCAAAAACAGCTTTAAAATTTGCCTCCGGGGAAGCAGTGACCCCAGGAGGGAGAATACAAATACTATGAACCACGGTTGCTAAAAGCCCCGCTCCAGGCAGACAAGACAAAGCAAGAATTTAGGGTCTTCAAAAAACACCGGATCAATTTATTTTCCATAAACAGATATTTTATGCTACAGCAGTCACGGTATACCAGAGGAAGGGTATATATATTTTTTTCACCCTGCTACTAAAGCAGCATGTTTTACATTGGTGCAGGGGGCTTCCTTACTGATAAAGGACTGCACAAGGGGTTCTGTCCATTGAAAGGGACTCTAATCAGGAAGATGATGTCTGCATTTTTGATGGCATTTCTTAACCGAAAATTTCTGGTTGGACAATTTCTGTACTCATTTTTTCGTTTACTGCTTTAGAAGTCATTAAATATAGCATACATATAGAAAGGTGTATAAAATACAATTGTGTAGTGTAACAAAGAATGAACCCCCAAGTCACCATGATCTATTTCAAGGAGTGGAGCATCATGTGCACCCCAGACGCCCTCACATTTCTCCTCCCAACCCTGACGACCTCTCCTCTGCTCTGGCTTTTATGGTGATCACAGCTGTCACTTTCTTTATCGTTTGACCACCTATGTATCACTAAACACTATGGTTTAGTTTTGCCTGCTTTGGAACTTTATATAAAGAAAATCATAGAATATATATAGTTTTGTGTCTTTGCCTCTTTCACTGCATTTTGTTTATAAGCGTCATTAATGTTAAGTAAATGTCTAGTTTGTTGCGGTATCCTGTTGTATGAACAGGCCGCAATTTACCCATTCCCCCCGGCTATTTACCCAGTGCTATGAACATTTGTGTTTGTTTCCTGGTGTGCAAGTTTCTCTAGGGTTTTTATCCAGAGGTGAGTTATGGCTTGATGATAATATTTAATCTTGAAATCGTGAAGGATCAGGAGGCGTTTATAAGTCACCTGCAAGAGAAAGGACGTTCCAGGGAGAGGGAACAGGGTGTGTAAAAAGCATAGAGGTGAGATGTCACATGATGTGCTGGGGAATCACGGTCCTGGATTACTGGAGTGTAGCACTTGAATAACTCCAAGTGGAGTTCCCAGTATGAACAGGGCAGTAAATGTTACAATGCACATTTATAATCTAGGGCAATGGACATATTTTGAGTTATCACCTTCACAGTACTGGCCATGGCATCCAATTATAGTGGGACCATGTAGTTGGACCCAGTTGTTGTGGGACAAAGATCAATCCTGAGCAGTCTTGCTCGGTAGGGATCATCTGAATTTTAAATAGCATGTAGGGTTCATCTTGTATAATCAGGTCTTATCTATTGGTAAGTAGGTGCCTAGAATACCATGTTTTGGAGAATATGAGGCCATGGCTGGTATCAGCAAGAAAGCTTTGGTTAATAGTGTAGAACCCGTGTGCCAAGGATTTGCTGACTTTTATCTAAGTGCCTCTCGCTGCAGTGGTTCAGACACCATGGAGGAGCTCCCACCCCACAGCATCCAGCTCATGCTGTTGCACGTAGTGTTTACTTTATTACATGTACGATGCTGCTCTCATCACCAGGGTACCCATTATAAACTGCATCAGCTATCTGCGTGCCTGTGAAGAACAGCTACTGGGGCAAACAAAATTTAAACTCCCTTGGCTTTCAAATGACAGGAAGAAGAGGTGCTGAATGTCAAGGTCTTATTTAAGGAATGATAAAACAACAAGCTTTGTGTGCTATCATTAGAGCAACCACATTTACTGTAGATGAAACCGAACAACAATTTATATTCTGAGTCTCTCTCCTAAACCAAAATGATCCCAAGATTCTGTCCTACAAGCTGAAATGGCACAATGTATTTACAGCAAGCTAGTTTGAGTCACTATTCTGAAACTGTCGATTTCCTGGTATTAAAAAAAAAGCCCTCTGTATTAGACCAAGGCTTTGCCTAAGGTAGCCTGAGGTTATGGGACACTTATATATCAAATTCAGTGACCAGGAAGAAACAGGTCTGTGTGTCCAGTTAATATTATCAATGGATTATTTGTGCACCTGTGGAAGAACAAAGGTGAGTTTCCTTGTTAAACGGCCATCCTTTGAGTGTTGCCGGGCGGTGGCAGCCAGACCATGCGGGCAGACCACAGTCATGTGCAGTGGTACATGGTAAACCTCAAGGACCTTTGACTTAATAAATAAAGATAAGAAACTAGACATTTCCAATGTCATATGAGTACATCCAAGATTAGTGCCTGTTTGTCCGTGGTGGAAAAAAAGACCACGAAGTATTTTAATGCAGATACAGAGTCCATAAATCCCAGTAGAAACCATTCTTTATTGTGTGAACTTGGATGGGTTCTTTGCCATCCCCAGGTCTCAGTTTTCTTGTTTGTAAAATGAGAAAAAGACCTCGCAGCATTGTTTACTGGGATCTCATCAAGGGAGATTATGTATGTGAAAGTCGTCTTTAAATTGTAGAGCATTCTACAAAGATTAGGTGTTTTTATTATTATTCCCTCATAAGGTTATTGCAAGGTTCAAAAGAGATCATGTGCGTGAAATTACTTGGAAAAGAACTTAGAAAAATTGGTCTGGAAAAGTACACGTGTAAGGTGGTAGTTGAAGTAATCGTATCAGAGCTCTCAGTTTTGGGTGTCTAGAGAGAGTGCCAGAGGTATATGAAAGAGGGTGTAAGGGCATTTATGGAAATACAAGGTTCAGAGCATTTTTAAAACAGGCATGTGGTTAATTCAATAAAAATGGAAGATGAACTCTGGAATTTTATAGAACAGAAGCATCAATGTCAGTGGAGCTGTGAACAGGAAATTATTGTTCAGCCAACGAGTCCATGTGGCGTTTTATATTTAATAGGCATTTTTGATGATAAGAAAGAGAGACTGACTCAGGTTACAATGAGGAAATAGAGATTCATGGATGGATAGATGCAGGCATTCATCTGCACCATCCCTCATGGGAAATTACAAAGAGCCAAGTCACATGGAGAATGGAATGTGCAGCAGGAACTGAGAGGTTATGCAGGATCAAAAACAACTCTAGGAACTGGATTATCATGTTGCCCTAGAACGACAGGGGTTTTCTAATTTTCCACTGTTCAAGCCATTCCACAACCAAGTAGATCACCGTCTCTCCTGTGCATCACTCAGTCTCTGCTTTCTAGAGTCCCAGGCTTATCTTAGCTCCCGCTACCCATGCTTTCCCTTGCCCGTGGCTCCTGTTCCTCTAGGTTTCTGCTGAATGCCTCTCAGCTTCTGTTTCCTTCCCACCTTCCAAGTCACGAATCTCTCTCTTTCTTTCTCTTTCTGATTCTCAATTTAGATTCTTCAGCAGAGAGAATCCGAGTGGTTCCATTATCCCCATTGTCTTTGCTGGATGTGATGTTTGTCACATCCAACTCAGAGACTGGCTGCTCGTAGGTCAGGCTTTTGTACCTGGACCAGTTATCTGGGAGGTAGGGGGGCATGATATGAACATCGCAATTTACGCTTCAAGACCCTTTAGTTGGGGCTGTAGGTTGCGCCCTCTTGGAGCGGCGTGGGGCAGGGGTCTGTTGGTGGGTGTTCTGCAGCCTTGGTACCGTGTGAGGACTTGGAGCTCCGTGGCTTACTTCCCGTTCCTCGGTACGTAAGAGCAGCGGCTCAAGTAAAGCACTTTCTGCGGAGGCTGAGGATGGTAAAAGAGAAGTAGAAGGGGAGAAAGAAGAGGAACCGTGCGGGGATTCTGAAGTATCTTCTCCTCAAGGCACTATGGAAAGAGACATAAAATGTAAGCTTTAAAGGGTCAGGACTATTAGGCTTGGCCCCAAACAAGCATTGTTTCGGGTTCTGGTTCTTTTGCCTAATGTCGGTTCAAAGTAGCTTCTTCGACACAGTTAGGAATCTCAGGATGTTGGCACAGAAAGACACCTCGAGGTCAGCCCTTCTTCACTGTGCATGGTCTAGCCCCTTCTTCTCGGAGAGGTGGGAGGGGGAGGCCTCTGACCTGCGATCGCTGAAGAGGAGTGATCTCTGCCGAGGAGATTCCCTGCTGCGGAGCTGCCCGCTCTGGTCAGCTGGCGTCCACTCGGGCACGTGTACAGATGGAAACGTTATTGGCTTGAAGAGCTACCCATTCCATTTGGAGCAGTGGGCCTGCAATTCTTGCCAGTCTTCCCTTTATATGCTTTTTCTGTAAGGGGTGGTGTATTTCCTCTAAGATTTGTCTTCAGCCTTCTGAGTGTTTACACTCCATCTCTCCACGTGTCCCATTCACACCTCCGATTTGCTCAGCTGCAGGCTTGAGGCCCAAGGGCCAGAAGAGGAAGCCATCTTGGCCTCCAGGTGCCTGTGAAGGCTGTGGCCACAAACAGCAAAATCAAAACAACAACAGCAATAAAAGGCCCCCATCAGCCTAATCAGCCTCCCAACCCGATCACACAACAATGGCTGTCCTGGGGGAACCTCTGTACAAGTTTTGTCTTCTGCCAGCAGACAACTAAAACTATGGCCACTGGAGTTTTTTTTTTTTTTTTTTGTGGTACGCTGGCCTCTCACTGTTGTGGCCTCTCCCGTTGCAGAGCACAGGCTCCGGACGCGCAGGCTCAGTGGCCATGGCTCACGGGCCCAGCCGCTCCGCGGCATGTGGGATCTTCCCGGACTGGGGCACGAACCCGCGTCCCCTGCATCGGCAGGCAGACTCTCAACCACTGCGCCACCAGGGAAGCCCGCCACTGGAGTTTTTAAACATTTCACGTGTTGTAGAGGCAGATGAGACGCTCATGGTTCCAAACTGACAGACAAAATAACCAAATATGCGTTGGGTGTCTGCTCTGTGTGGCACGGGGCAAGTTACTTGGTATCTGCGCTTTACATTGTTTCTTATCTGAACACTGGGCCATTTATTTTCTTATCCCTGTGCCTGGCTTTCAGGAAATGTCTAAGAAACATTACCTATTAATATTCATACTGTTTTATTTAGTCATCATGAGAACTTTCTGAGCCTCAGGGAAATCAAGTAATTTGCTCAAGTTCTAGAAGGCAGTAAGTGATGGAGTTCGAATAGTTAACCACTCTTCTTGCTTGAGTGAGATGGTGTTTGTATGCCACCAGACGTTCCCGCGACACCCCCTGTAGTTGGGATGAGGTTCTGGAGAAGGTCCCAGTGCTGGAAACTTCCTTCCTGATTTTCTTTTCTTCCCAAAGGGGGCTGGGCAGGGGGCACCCCAGTGTACACTCTGGATCTGAGTCTCCTCGCCACAGATTCAGGAACTCCACGCAGCCCCTGCCTCCAGGGCCCTTTCCTTTTGGGCGTCTTGTGGGCCTCGACAAAGCCCCCCACCCCTCTGCCCTGTTGGGCAGCAGGCTCCTGGACTCTGGAGGTGTTTGAGGGGCACGTGCCCCTCCTCTGCCCCTGCCTGTGGTTTGGACCATCTGCCACTCCCTACAGGACCTCAAGCACAGCATCTAGGCTCCTGACCTTGGCAAAGCAACCTCATGCTCACCAAGGCTCACTTTCTTCAAGCTAGGGTGGCTAATGTGCACAGAATTACTCCGTAAGATTTATAGAGGGCCCCGCATGAAACCTGCCAGCTTTTATTTCTTAGGTGATGAAAAAGGTGGCCCTGACGGTGGAAGGCCGCATGGCCGGCCACCACTCCCGAACCAGTCGTGTCAGCTCGAGTTCCAGAGAGTCCAGGGGACGGCGCGGGCAGGGTTTTACCGACACCTCGAAATAGGCAAATTGGCAGCTCCTCGTTTTCTCCTTCCCCGACAGATGTGGCTGTGGAGCCTGTTCTCAGATGCCCGCCAGGGTCCCAGGAGACAGAAGTCAAAACGCGAGTGAAGGGAAAATTAGAATTCAGTGAAACCAGGAAGAGGAAAGGACTTTGGGAGAAGGACTTGGTGTAGGTCATCCGGAAAGTACGTACCCTTAGGAGGTGTGCATAACAATGGCCTCGAGGAGAGGGTGGGCTGGGGTGGGCAGGGGTGGGCAAGTGTCTTCGGGCCCAGAAAAGCACCCCAGTGTGTACGTGGCCAGATGCAAACACCTAAAACAGGTGTCTCCTGAGAGGCCGCCACCAGCGGATTATGCAATCACTCAATTTCCGGCTTGCTTGTCTCACTCAAGAAAAGATTTAGACTGTTTCCACCATCCTTCCACAGACCACTGCTAAATGACCAGATGGGAAGCAGTCTACTGCCGACCTAACTGCCAAGCGGGCCACGAGCGTTCCAGACAGTGTGGGATTTGTAGCAAAGGAATTAGTATTATCCTTCCCCCGCTCCCTGAAGAAGCAAAGGCCCTCACCTTTGGCCTTGGCATTCCCTTGTTGCTTTCTTCTGTTCCACAACACCTAGGCTTGATATTATTTATCCTGGGTCTTCTTGTGAATATTGGCTGGATTCTAACTTATATGGAATACAATTCAGAAGACCGAGGCTTTCCAAGTTTCAGACCTCCTGAGAGAGCTGTGAGTGCGTGTGTGTTAAAGAAGAGCTCTCAACTTATCTCGTGGCTGAAAGCCCTCCGGAGATCTCTGAGCTCAATCTGAGGAATCAAGCAGGTTGGTTAGCCCCTGTCTGATGGGTTCTATCAAAATGTGATAAAACAGGGTCATGAAAAATGGTGGCTTGAGTTCATTATGGCCCTGTATGGGGCTCTGTGCAGGTACACCAGGCCATAACTCATCTGCCTTGTGACAGGTTTTATTACTCTGTTTTAGTGCCATTCTGAGGAGTGAGGGGAATTGCCCTAGAAAACAGACGTGGGAGACTTTTTTCATCCGCCCGATCCTGTGGACAGGCCTAAGGCTCCAGCCCGGTGACTCACTGTTGTGGTATTATATGCCTCAAGATTAAGTGTGTGCTGTGGAAAGTGCGGAGCAGGATTTATCAGTGAGAGTTCTTCCTTTGAAGTATCGGGCAGGCTGCTTTGCTGATGGTCTCTGGAACCCGGCCAAGCCCCAGTACGCTGTGAAAATAGCCATCTAGGTTTTCTTGGCGCATGAGCACATTGGCACTTGATCCTCAGACCTCCACTGCTTTCTGATGTTTTTGAGGCAAGTGTTCTTGGGAATCAGGGCCTGGGGCCAGATTGCAACCCTGCCTGTGTGTGCCCCATCCAAACACGGTCTTGCTGGCTCCAGATACGGATGGTCACACCAACCTGAATAAGAATATCCTTGAGTTCCAACATGCAGGCTGGCTTTGAGTTGCTTTTAAGCACTGATGTGAGAATTTCTCTAACCTGCATTTCCTGCTGCCCTGCCCCCACCAACAATGTGTCGATGCTTAAGGCTTTTCACAGCAGCTATGCCTTCCACAGCAGTGCGTCTTTCCTGTCCAGCTTGAAACTAAAGCAATACATGTGTGGAGAAGAACCTCGGTGATGCCGTTATAACTCTACCAGTAAATTAATTTAAAAAAACCCATCTTTCTCTAGTGAAAAATCCTTCATCGATTTACCTGCATCTCCCTCCTCCTACCTCTCCTCATCGTCATACTGTTGTTAATTCTGAGAACAAAGGACATAAACAGCTAATTACATTAGGTTCCCAGACACCCTTCCAGAGGTTAGTCTGTCAGTCACACTTCTCGTCACCCAGCTGTGTGTCAGAAAGAGCTTCCATGTAAATGCAGATTTCCCAATCGACTCTCCATTCCAGGCTTCCCTCCAGCCTGGGAACCAGACTCTGTCCTTCCCGATTTTAATCTTGCCAACCTGTGTTGGAGAACCCGCATATAACCTGGCTGAGCATCTCGCTTTCTTTTAGCTTTGTGAGTGGGCAGACCATGTAATAAAGGCAACTTGATACGACTGTACTCGAATCTTAGAGTGGGCTCAGGAAGCCGTCAGGTCCATGTCCATTGACCTCTTGGTTGAAAACATAATTGAATGTGGTTGCAGGTTGGGCTCTGTTAGGTGTTGCATTGTGTCTCCTCCTCCACTCATATGCTCAAGTTTTAACCCCTAGTACCTTAGAATGTGACCTTATTTGGAGATAGGGTTCTTTGCAGAAGTAATCAAGTTAAAATGAGGCCATTAGAGTGGGCCCTAATCCAATATGACTGGTGTCCTTATAAAAAGGGGAAATTTGGAGACAGACCCACACAGAGGGAGAATGTCATGTGAACATTAAATCGCCATCTGCAAGTCAAGGAAAGAGGCCTAGAACAGATTCTTCTCTCACAACCCTCAGAAGGAAGCAACCCTGTCAACACCTTGATTTTGGAGGTCTAGCCTCCCGAACCAAGAAAATAAATTTCTGTTTTTGAAGGCACTCAGGCTGTGGTACTTTATTACAGCAGCTCTAGCAAACTAATACAGGGACCTTGGGCAGCAGACTCTGAGGCAGAGATTAAAATGAAGGAAGTTTGTAAGGGAGCATTCTTGGGATAAACTCCTGTGGAAAAGAAGAGAAAGAAGCAGCCTGGGAAGTGGGAGATATGGAGATGTGATGGAGTCCCAGGGAAGGCCTCAGCTGACTCCATGGGATGCTCTGGATCTGGGGGATGGCCCTTCATGGTTGGGAAATGGGTTTGAGCCTCTGTACGCCCTGGTCGATCCATCATTGGGTGAGGGCTGCCTCTGGAAGGAGGTATGACCTCGGGGGAGGCAGTTTTCTTCAGCCAAAGCAATTCCTGAAGAGGGTCAACAGTTGGGGATGATCTTTTGGGATCAGTCCCAGAGTTGGGGGCATAGTCCTTCATTCCTCAGGGGGGATCCGGGTGGTACATCACAGCATCCACCATAAAATCAAGGTGAAGGATGGCTTATCATATTTCAGGATTTTCAGAATGGAGTTGAGCTTTGTAAGGTGTGGTGCTCTGTTTGGTCCTCCTTTCCCCCTTTACCTTCTAGATGAGGCAGGCTGTGGTTCCTCACAGCCTTTGAACCTGCTCTGGGAGAGCAGTGGGCGGAGGTGTATCAATCAGTATCTAGAGAGGAAGACAGAAACTACTCTGGATGCTTCAGATAGAGGGGATTAATAGAGGAAGAAGGTTCCAAAGGTGAAAGAGCTGGGGGAGCACAGAGAGAGGGCGATCCTCCCCAGAGATCAGGAGGATGGTTTTGACCTGGGGTTGGAAGCTTTAAGCCCACACTCCCTGCTGAGCTGCTTCAGTGCTGCTGCTGTTGGCTGTATGCTGGCCCCTCTGAACAGGAACTCAGGATGACACACACTGATGCGGGTGAAACCAGGGCTGACGCTGCTGCAGCTCAGAGTCACCTCTGGAGCCGCAGGAGCTCATAGTTGCTGGTGCCATACTAGTTGATGGCACCACCAGCATCAGACAAAAAAAGCCTACTTCTTCCTCCTGCTTTCTGGCAAGGGGACTGGCCCCTAGTCGCCTACAGAAGAGAGGAGAACATAGAAGAAAGGGCAGGGATCTGGGACAGCAGACAGCCCAGTTTCTCTCAGACTTGCCCCTGCTGTGTCTCTAGTCAGGGAATGGTCCTGAGAGGCAGGACCAATGGCCAGGAAAGGAGGTCACAGAGCCATGGCCAGGAAGGCCCTCCCCAAGGCTGAGGAGGGGGCCCATCCAGGGAGTAGTGTACAGCGCTAGAATTTGATGGGTCTTCCACTGCCACCTGCTTCCTGCCGCACATCCCTCTACTCCCTCTGAGGAGAACAGAACTTTCCCAAATGGTCTCAGGCCAAGGTCAGCTTGGTGAAATGGAACTTTGTTTCTGGAGGGGATATGAATTGTGATCTTGTTGTAGAAACCGGGTCTGCAGGCTCTCAGATGGTACTCTCCTGACCACACCATGGCACAGCTGCAGCCCTCCCTCCCTTTTCCTTTCCTTCTGGCTCCTGACAGGAATGGTGGGTCACCACTAGGGCACGAGGGACATGACCACAAAGGGACAATGAGATCAACCAGACTCCTAGTTTGGTTGACAAGGTATCTGACTATCCAAGTCAGATACCTTGTCAAGCTGGTGTCTCAAATGACTTTCTGGTTATTTGATTGCATCGACCAAATAAATGTTCTATGGCACATTTATTTCTCTGGCACATTTAATAAAATAATAGCATGTACCTTATTGTGAATAAAACTTCTGACATTTACTACCTATTAATTTTTCAAAATGATTTTATATCATTCTCTTCATTCTTTTGGCAGCCACATGACACATCATAAACTGGCCTTCTTCATCCACCCATTTGTTTTTTCAAAAAATATTTACTGGGCGCCAACCATGGACAAGTGTTTGTAGTACATACAGTGGAGGGAATACTGAGAAGCAAAAGAAATATCCCTGCTGAGAAGGAGTTTATCCCTACTAAGAAGGAGTCCACTTTTACAAATAAAGTAACTACATTAAAGAAATCTACCAAGACTTCAGATTGGTAAACCCAAGCCATTTCAATAAACAGTCTCCTTCTTCTTAAATCCTGAGGTGAGGGGCTTCCCTGGTGGCACAGCGGTTGAGAGTCCGCCTGCCGATGCAGGGGACACGGGTTCGTGCCCCGGTCCGGGAGGATCCCACATGCCGCGGAGCGGCTGGGCCCGTGAGCCATGGCCGCTGAGCCTGTGCTCCGCAACGGGAGAGGCCACAACAGTGAGAGGCCCGCGTACTGGAAGCATCTCCATTTGTCCTTATGGGAAGTGACTGAGCAGGCTTGGTGTCTTCCACGTTGCTTAGCTTTGTAGATACAAAATAAGCAGTATGTTGTGTTCCTTCTGCCAAAGCATGTGCTTGGTATAGTTTTTCCACAGACCGCTGAACTCAACAGCCCGTGCGTGGTGGTTCAACATGGGCGAGGACAAAGTGGTGTGTGATAAAAGTTGTCATGAAAGACATCTGGGACTTCACTCTGCACTGCTCCTGGTGCCAGATCCTCAGATTACACAGCAAACTCAAAGGTGCTGCCACATCTTGCAGACCAAATTCTTCTCACCTGGGAATTTTACCCACCGACCAGACCCCGTATTGCTCGTAAATTTGAGACCTTGTGAGAAGTTTTATCAAACCGAGCCTGCAGTTAAGTGACTCGTAACCACCATCTTGCATATTATTCTAGCCACCTAGCAATTTCTTCAAATCATGGGCTATTTCAGAATATGTCCCCAAATCATACTTCTGATTTCAAACCGCAAACTGAACCCATTCCTTTCTCTTTTGAGCTGTCACTCAGCTCCACAGAAGCATGGATGTTACCATGGTTTCCTTAGTGATGCATCTGTTACAAAAAGAAGAGAGAGTGGTTGGAGGAGGCAAAGAAGGAGAAGGAAAAGGGGGCTGCATCCTCCCCATCTGTAGGGTGCCAGCTAGATGCTACTGCTTTGCATTTGGGCTGATCTTCCCCTGTGAGAGGTTGCCCTCGGGCCTTAAAATCTTCCTTCGCTTACTTTGAAATCTTTTTTTTAAAAAACACCTTTATTGGAGTATAATTGCTTTACAATGGTGTGTTAGTTTCTGCTGTATAACGTAGTGAATCAGCTATACATATACATACATCCCCATATCTCCTCCCTCTTGCGTCTCCCTCGCACCCTCCCTATCCCACCCCTCTAGGTGGACACAAAGCACCGAGCTGATTGATCTCCCTGTGCTCTGCGGCTGCTTCCCACTAGCTATCTATTTTACATTTGGTAGTGTATATATGTCCATGCCACTCTCTCACTTCATCCCAACTTCCCCTTCCCCCTCCCTGTGTCCTCAAGTCCATTCTCTATGTCTGTGTCTTTATTCCTCTCCTGCCCCTAGGTTCTTCAGAACCTTTTTTTT
>NC_041221.1:75522206-75593668 GCF_002837175.3 Physeter macrocephalus | reverse complement strand
GAGTGTTCTAATTTCATTCTTTTACATGTAGCTGTCCAGTTTTCCTAGCACCACTTACTGAAGAGGCTGTCTTTTCTCCATTGTATACTCTTGCTTCCCTTATCAAAGATAAGGTGACCATATGTGCGTGGGTTTATCTCTGGGCTTTCTCTCCTGTTCCATTGATCTATATGTCTGTTTTTGTGCCAGTACCATACTGTCTTGATTACTGTAACTTTGTAGTATAGTCTGAAGTCAGGGAGCCTGGTTCCTCCAGCTCCATTTTTCTTTTTCAAGATTACTTTGGTTATTTGGGGTCTTTTGTATTTCCATACAAATTGTGGATTTTTTTGTCCTAGTTCTGTGAAAAATGCCATTGGTAGTTTGATAGGGATTGCACTGAATCTGTAGATTGCTTTGGGTAGTATTTACTTCGAAATCTTGAAGGGTGTTCTGTGCACCAGGCCTGTTCCCTTTTTAACTCTTAGAAAAGACAGCTAATTTTTTCTGATACATCTGACAAGTTTCCCTGAGAGAGCAGAAGAGGGAAGGCAGTTACGTGGTGCCGCAGTCATATATGGGCTTACCTTGAAACTATTAATTTCATTAGCCTTGATATTCTAATTATATCTCTGCGTTTCACTCTGCCACACTATTGCTCAAACAAGTTGGCTCAGAAAATAATTGCCATGTTCTTGCATAAAGAATACACAAAACAAAGGGCTATAGTTCCAGGGCTGGAAGGAGTGTTTTTCAATTGTTTCTCATTCCCGTCTGTGTTTTCAATAGAAACCAACCCGGAATGTTCAGGAAGGCCTCCAAGGAATTGGGAGCCATCGAGGATAGGCCTGCCAGGGTGTGGGCTTACCCGACAGGTTTTTGACTAGTCATGGCTCTATCAGAACTCCAGGACAATGCTTACTAAATTTCTCTTAGGCTGCTAGACAATCTGTTGTCTGTTTCTCAGAGGTTCTTTCCTGGGCAGAGAGGTACTTCAGTGTTGCCACCAACTCCATGGAATATGAGAGCCACCAGGAAATTAACTTTCACTTTGTTTGTCAGTGATGGGGCAACAATGCAACATTTTATATTTGCAAGCTGATGGGATTTTACAGGATAGTTAATCCCCGGGCTGCTAGGGAACCTCCATTAGTCCCACTTTGAGATGAGGAAAATAGGATATGAAAAAGGGAAGTAAATTTTTTTGAATTTCCCCATCCATGAATCTGTGTTGATATAGAATTCCAGAATGATTGATTATCCTAGCCCATGTCAGAAATTTCTCAAAATTGGAAAGAGAAATCCTAGGGTAGTATATGGCAGTAAAGGAGAACTCACTGCCTCATGGGAGACGCATGTCTCTCTAGGAGGATTGGCATAGGGCGTCATTTTCCATGGCCATCAGGTACACTCTTTTGAGATATTAGGGTTCTGTAATCTGTCCAGCTTTGCACTTAGTGATGTTGTGAGATCAAGAGACATAGAAGATATGGTTCCTAATCTTTCAAAATATCTACAGTCTGGTTGGAGAGGTAAGGTTCATACAAATGAATTAATTAAGGAATAATACCAGATAGTATATAAACCTGTGCTAAGTGTTTATAGGTCAGAGTTTCTTCTCCGGCCATCAGAGCAGAGAAAGGGTAGAGAACCCCAAGCCTCAGAGTAACCAAGGAAGACTTCTTGAAGAAGGAGAGAATTAAATTGCGGAGAAGAGAAGGAAGGTCTAATAGGGCCTTAATTTTTCTGAGAGCCCAGTTTCACCAATACCACGATACTATTTCATTTCTCCCATAAGCCACAGTCAAACACAAAGAGTTTTTGCCTCTGCAGTGACAAGCAGAGAACCATGGGGCCATGTAGAGATGCAAACTATGGCAGGCTCCCCCCTAGCTGAGTGGCTCATGTCTCTTCCCCTGGGTGCAGGGCTCAGATTGATGACAGAAAAGTACAGGCCGTGGACCTTCCAGGTTGCTCTAGTATATTTCAAAATGGGGAGATTTAGTAGGCACAGAGGCGCAAATGATAGAGAGTCTGATCGGGCTAGAGGTGAAAGCTTGTGTAAGAAAGCAATAGAGAACGAGGTTTACTGGAACGGTGGTAGCTTAGTGCTAAAGAGTATTGAGGTCAGATACAATGCAGTAATTAAGGGGTAATTATTAGTTTTATTGGGCAGGCTAGTGACATGGACAAAGAGTTCTTGTAGAAATACTTGAATGGAAGACGGACACTGAAAGGATGGGAGGGAAGAGAAAACTAAAGTCGTACAGATGAGTTAGGATGCAGATTGTATGAGGGGATGGACACAGCAAAGGCAAAGGCAGAAAAGAAAGGGCCAATCAGCAAGATTTTGCAGATGACAAAAGATGATGAAGATGAAGGAGGAGGAGAAAAGAAGGTGATGGTCTGAGCAGTACCCTGCAGCTTCCCAATACTCCAAAGTGGTTTTCCACCTTCATATGTGCTGGGTGATATTTCACAGGCAACATACTCCATGGTCCCATGGTAGTATTTTTTTAATCTTTAAAAAAATTTTAAAAAATTTTAAATTGTGGTAAAATGCACATAACATACCATTTACCATCTTAACCATCTTTGAGTGTACAGTTCAGCAGTGTTAAGTACGTTCACATTGTTGTGCAACTAATCTTTGGAACTCTTTTCGTCTTGCAAAACTGAAACTGTATACCCATTAAACAGCTCCCCATCTCTCTCTCTTTCCAGCCCCTGTCAACCACCCTTCTACTCTTGGTCTCTCCGAGTTTGACTATCCTCATACAGTATTTGTTTTGTGACTGGTTTATTTCACTTAGCATAATGTCCTCAAGGTTCATCCATGTTGTAGCAGGTGTCAGAATGTCCTTCCTTTTTAAGGCTGAATACAACATTCTGTTGGATGTATACACCACATCTTGTTTATCCATTCATCCATCCATCAATGGACACTTGGGGTAACTTCCATCCTTTGGCTATGGTAAATAATGCTGCTATGAACGTAGGGCGCAAATATCTCTTCGAGCCCCTGCTTTCAGTTCTTTTGGCTATCTATACAGAAGTGGAATTGTTGCATCATACATAATTCTACATTCACCTCTGAGTAATTGCCGTACTATTTTCCATAGCAGCTGCAGCATTTACATGCCCCACACAGTGCACAAGGTTTCCAATTTCTCCACATCCTTGCCAACGCTTATTTTTTTATTTTTATTTTTTGTTTGTTTTTAATAGTAGCCATCCTAATGGGTAGGAGGTGGGCCATGGTTGTATACTGAGGATGTGCAATTTCTTTCACTAACTGTAATTCTATCTCTGTCTCTGCCAATTTAAGAAAGCACATAGGACTACACGGGCTTATGAGTGACTCCAGAGTGGTGAGACCGTTGAGTCAGCTCTAATTTGTAAAGGAACTCATTCCCACGCTTTGGTATTCCCTTATGAGTATCAACTTATTTGTGACACTCCTCGTAAGTCATTGCGTTATAGCAGCCAGTTTGAATTGAGTTTTCAATGCAAAATGGATTCATCTTACATCCCCAATGAAAATAACACACTCTCCCCTGGATGGGTGCTGCAAAAAGGAAAGAGAGAAGGAAGAGGACAACGGAAAGCTCATCACAGAACATGATTTTATACGGTCTCGTCCCAAGTGGTTCAGTCAGTGACACTTGTTAGAAACAATGTCCCTCTTTATCTACAGAAACTCTGCTGCCCAAGGTTTGGAAACCAAGCCAGAGCATTTATCTTTCCTCTCTTATGTAGATGTTTAATGATTATATTTTTGAGAGTGATTCCTACCTGTCTAAGGTGGTCAGGCAGTAGCATCTAGAGAGGAAAAGTTATAACAATGAAAAGATTTTCATTTTTTCTGAGGTTTCATTTACTCAAACAGGTTTGGTTCATTTTAAGTAAAATTTGTGGGGTTTTTTCAGCAAAGAACTTATACCTGAAGAGCTGCTGTAGACCACTTAAATAGTATTTCGAGTACACAGTGGATCTTCAGGCCCCCCAAAGACCATGGCAAGCTGAGGATACCAAATGCTGGACTCCTAGACTACAGTGGAATAGCAGAAAGACAGGCCTTTGGCCGGGGCTGCTGGTGACACTTTCTCCCAGCAATTTCTCCTCAAGGCCAAGGGCAAGAAGACAAGGTATACAGGTAGAATGATATCAGAAAGGCCAAGAATATTCCAGTGCATTCTCTGTCTGAACGATTCCCAATATTGCTCTACCTGGGTACTTTATGTATAGTCAACAATGCCTCAGATAATTACGATGAGCGTTTTTGTTTGTTTGTTTGTTTGTTTGTGTTCAGCTCCAGTTTGAGTTTTGAAAAAAGACCCGAGGACACCTGGAAACTCAAGGCTGAGCGTTTTAAAGCAAGATTTGGGGCTGTGAGGTGATGACAGCCCTGGGAAACCCCTCCTCTACTTACCCAGTGCTCAGAACCAGCTGAAAACCAAAGGGAAGGCAGAGGTTCTGTGCTGGCCAGGCTCCTTCTCCTGCGTGGGGAGCACCGCCAGCCTTCCAGCCGCGCAGATGGCCTTCTTCCTGGCGGAGGCCGCCTTACCAGCCCTCCCACACACAGCTCTTGATCAGATTGCTTTCCAAAACCTGCTTGAAATTTCTCTCTACCCAGTTTTTCTTTTTTTAAACTTGTAATCTTGCCTGTGGGAAACCATTCCTGAGAGTAATGGTGAACACACACTCAAGAACCACTACCCTGGAGAAGTGGTACAGGGCAGTGCTTAAGAGGGTGGGGTTTGGGTCAGACCACCTTTGTTCAAATCCTGAGTGGCCTTCCCTCTTACTCGCTGTGTGACCTTACACAAGTCATGTGACTCCTCTGGGCCACAGGTTTCACATCTATGAAATAAGGAGAGTGATACTGCCCTCTCCCCTACTCCAGGTTTGCTGTGAGCACTAAAATATGGGGAGCACTTGGAAGAGTGTCTGCATATAGGATGTGCCATGTAAATAGTATTATCATTGCCCTCCTGGGCCCTGAGTTCCATTTCCTCTGTTCAGCACACATGGGGCAAGTCCAAAATCCAACGCTGTGACCTATACTTAACTCACACTTTTAACCTCTTTGGGTTCTGTTGGGGTGAAGTCTTAAGGTTTATTTGCTCTTAAAGGCCTTAACATGTTGACTGCCTGACTCTGAAATGGCCTCTTCTGCCCCCTATGGAGTTATCCTCCTTTTTCTGTGTTCTCTCTTTCACCCTTTTCTTTTCCTTTCCCTTCCTCTTTGATTTTACCCTCACACCAGAAGATATTGCAACCTTCCCTACTCCGTTATGCCCCAGTGCTCCCGAGGAAACAGAAGTTTAGCTCCCATTATGCTTTCCTTTACTTGAAAACGGTAGAAATTATTTTAGCTTTATTTTTGTCAAATTTGCTGTTTTGGTTTTTTTTTCTCTCTAGGAAACGAGAGGAAATATTGCTGCTTTGCTGTATCTATATAGCTCTCTCTCTATATACACAATAATTTATATATTTAATAATGTGCATATTTAATAATATATAAAAATTTATATTTATACATACATCTATTTTATCTTTGTATAGAATTGGCCCAATCTGAGAGCCAAAGTCAGCCATGGTAGCCCAAGAAGTTCTGGCAGGAGAAGTAGTTTTATGGCTCTTTCTGAGGGGGCTTTAGCGAGTCTGTGACATAATCTCTCAGAACCTCTAGAACCTTCCCTGCTCCTCCCTGTACTTCCTCTCCCCCCCGCCCCCAGGGTCAGTTAGGCTCCCTTCCAGGATTCTTTGAGGTCCCACCACTCTGCATGTCCTACATGAGTTTCGATCCCTTGAGGAGCCCTGCTTGGCCAGCACTACTTCACTCACTATGCACAGAGCAGAGGCCAGGTGCCATGGCAACAGTCCTCACAAACATACACAGGTAGCCAGGTAAGGCCTGTTGACAATAGCCTGCGGTGCTGTAACAGGGCGTCACTACGCGGAGGCTGTGTCTTCCATACCCTGATGCCCACTCCATCCGGCGCCCCCAGTCGGGGAAGGACCTGTTCTGCTGAGCGGGGGCAGCTGAGACGCAGCACCAGAGAACCACGGGGATACTCACCTCCCCAGCTCAGTCCTGGGAAGGAGAGGAGGACTGGAATGTTCTCTGGGGATTTCCAGGCTGGGTCAGTGCAGAAGCATTCCAGTGACTCAGCTTTCTGGTTGCAGACCAGGAGCCCTGCCTAGGAAATCAGCCCTTGAGCAGCCCTATGACAATTGCTCCTTTCTGTGAGGCTGTGGCTGTGTTGCCAGCACAGCTGGGATGCAAAGCTCACGCGCATTTGCACAGTCTTGTTTGAAATAGGGCTGGCTGGGGTTTGTTCTTGTTCTTGGTTTATTACAAATTTAACTCTACCCTTCAGTTGGCCAGACAGCTTCCCTTTTTACATTTCTCCTCACTCCTCCACTTTGCCCTGATTTTTAAGAACCAAGGACATTGGATTCCGTGTTTGTACCCTGAGAATGCAAGGTGACACCTGGAATACTGGATGCATATGACACATCTTCCTGAAGCTTCAGTTCTAAGCACATAAGAAATAGAATATCATTTCTATGTTAACATATGTGGACTTATTACGGGCAAAGTCGGGGATTTCCACAAGCTTTAAGGTGAAACATTAGACTTTGAGGAATCTATTCTCTTTCTGAAGGCCTTTGGGCTGACCCTTTGGGTGATGTGCTGACTCAACCTGTCCTTGGGAGATTTTGGTGAGAAAGTTTGAGAAGTGCCCCTTGTGACTTGGTGACCCTTGATCTTGACTGTCTGTATACCTGTTCTTGAAAGAGCAGGATTTCTTGTGGACCACATGCCCAGCAAAATTGAGAGACAGGGATTTGGAGAAAAGCTGAACAGATCCCAATCTGATAAAATTTTAGATGCATAGTTATGTAATCATATTATTCTCACCACTGTGGTCAGTGTTAATTTGATGTAATGAAAGAAATACAGATGGCAGGGAGATGGTGATGACGTCAGCCTGCCTTTACGTTGAGAACCAGTATTCTTCAATATGGTTCTCTTGAATCACATAATTTTAGTTTTCTGCACTATCCAGAGCATATAAACTCACAAGTGTGTGAACTTATATTCCAAAAATGTGTGTTAATTTATGATTATATTCTGTCTGAATGCACCTGTACTGTACCAAGAACTTTCTAACACGTAGTAAAATTGCCAAGAGGCCAAGTAAGAAGGTCGGTACTGGGAACCAGGGAGCTGGTAACTCTGGGTGGTTCACGTACCACTTGAATGTTTCTTGTTTTAGAAAGCTCTAGATACTTCTTTTGGCCACCCCTACTAGCCAATTATACATTGAGGTTCCATTGTAGATTTTCACATGCAAAGGAAGAATGCCCCTGCTGTCCCTCGGTTCTCAGTGACGGGAAGGTTTAGCAGGTGCTCCATTGACAAGCTGGGCAAATGCTGGCAGCTTCACCTTCTGTAGACATGGGAATCCTGCAGACAGACTTGTTCTGCCATGGACCCTGTGCACAGAGGCAGCTTCTTGCTGGTTCTTGCCCCCTGGGCAAAGCGCTAGTCCTGGGGAGGTGGCTCTTGGATAGTGAAAGGATGCACATCAAGCTTCTAATTTTTCAGTCATTTACTATTTCATTTGACCTTGGGAAGAAACTTAATTGCTTGGAGTATTAGTTTGTTTAATGGGGAGATCTATCTACCTTGAGAGATGACGATTGTCTTTAAATGAGATAATGCATATGTATCGACTAAGCACAGAGTCTGGCATATATATAGTATTGAATAGGTGATCAATAAACAATAGGTAAGCCAGAAGCTCCAAGACCATAGTAAGTAGCTTCAAAGGTGATAACACTACTCTCTCCTGAAACAAACATGTAAAAATCCCAAACTCAAAACTGCAGCCAAGCAGAAGGTTGAATTCTGGCATATTCTGAAGGCAGGAGAAAGAGCATGATCTACACAGACCCCCCCCCGCCGGGCCTGGTCGCCTCTCTTGTGCTTTACCAATGAGACAGCATAATCTCACTCTAAAACTTCTGCTTAGCGAGAGTCCAGCCATCTTCACATTGGTAAATAAGCTCAAAGGAATTTAATTTACCCTGTGAAGTGTGCATAGTACCAGTTTGTCTTTTAGAGAAGGCCTGCCACCGCCTCCATAGCATCAGTAACGAGGCCATTACGATCTGAGAGCGGCTCCCTCCTGAGTGCGGGTGGAGCTGTGGACCACAGCATGATTCATCTTCCATGCGGTAATCTCGGCCACTCCCTTGGCTGTGCATTGCTGTCTCAGAGGAGGGAAGAGGCCGAGAAGGGGGGGATGGAGGGGAGGGTAATGGGAGGCCAGGCTCACTGCTGTTCTGTAAAGCCATTACCTTCTGTTACCCCCATTACCCCCATTTCTGCATAATATTTTCTACTCAGTTCCTGGAGACATCACAAGAAATTGACATGTGCATACTGAATGAGCTTGGGATTTTTTTATATTGTTAGTTGTCTAGATCATATTTTTGCAGACAGCAGTAATATGTTAATTGTTCATTTGGGACATAGAATAGCTATCCTGATGCTGTCGTTCTTTATTTGATTTGTTTCATCTGTTCTTATCACAAATGCCGTTGGCAATGGGGATCAAGAAGTGAGGATTGGGCTTCCCTGGTGGCGCAGTGGTTGAGAGTCCGCCTGCCGATGCGGGGGACGCGGGTTCGTGCCCCGGTCCGGGAAGATCCCACATGCCGCGGAGCGGCTGGGCCCGTGAGCCGTGGCCGCTGAGCCTGTGCGTCCGGAGCCTGTGCTCTGCAACGGGAGAGGCCACAACAGTGAGAGGCCCGCGTACCGAAAAAAAAAAAAAAAAAAAAAAAAGAAGTGAGTATCCTACTCCAACATACTTTTGCGCATTAGGTATGGAGATGTCCACTCATCTTCCAGTTTCCAGTCCTTTAGGTAAAACATAGGGATGAGACGTGATCATTAGAGAACCTAAAATTGTTGAGACCCCCCGATGTGGAAGCACTGTGGCCAGATAAAACACGGTGGTGGGCACACAAGTCCTCAGCCCTGAGTGGTTCAGATGGCATAGGGCCACTGAAGTCCTTACTTGGTTTCACTGCCCAGTAATGTAGGATTTTGTATGTTTGATAAAGTCTTATTAGACAGCTGTCAACTGCTGATATGAAATTCATACTGCGGGTGCCAAAGGAGCAGAGCAGGCCCAGTTGTGGAGTTTACATTGTCTCTGGAGGGTCAGAGCTACCGAGTGTGCAGATGGGCCATCCATCCCCAGCCTTTGGGCACAGTCCCCTGTAGTCGTCCTGACAGACCTTCGCAACAGCTGTTGGGAGAACTGAGCTGACAGACATCAAAGTTTACCCAGAGACCACTAACCTCATCTCCAATAGTTCCCCAGTAATAGATTTTTGCTCTTTTGTCTCTTGCTCAGTTGCTAAAGTCACATTTTTCTTCCAGCTCTTGAAGGATTCATCAGAGCCTGAAAAGTCGCGGTCAGTGCATTCTCCCATGTCACCCTATCCTTAGTGGCCATACTTTTCCTCTGTGTCAGGAAAGCAAGCAGGTTTTCTTTCTGAGATTCTCTCAGTGTTGTTCTGGGTTCTGTTAAGGTACTAGGTTAGATTTCAGAAGAATTGTTTCATCCTTTGAGCAATTAAGTACCTTTTTAAAATTCAGACATCTTTCAGACCCTGGCCCTCTGAAGTGCTTTTGTCAAGACGGTTTATCAGTCTTAGATCATGTTTTGCCAGCTGCTCAGGCCAGCGGCACAGAAAAAACACGGAGGCATATGGTTCAGATGCTCGCGTTTTTATCTGAGTAAAATCTCGCTGGAAAGACCTCAGAATATAAAAAGCCAATCAGTTCATATGATGTCAGAATGTTTACTGTTTCTCTCTCCTGGGGACATTTTCTTGGCATCCCGGTCTGATCTTCTAGGTGTGTCTAATTGTTCTAAAGGCACAGCTGTGTGAATTTGATTTGCCTGCAGAAAAAAAAAAAAAAAAGCCATATCTTCCAACGTCAGGGAACAATCTTAAACTTCCCTCTTAGCTCTCACCGTTGAATTTCCGCAAGGCCCCTGATTTAAACTCTTTTGGCAGCTAAGTAAAAAGGACCATTTTCCCGTCAGCCTCAGAGGCTGACTTTTGATATCTTTGAACATGTCCTGAGGAACAAGAACCAGATAGAATGGGCCTCAACACTTGGACTTTTAAAAAAAAAATCTTTATTGGAGTATAATTGCTTTACAATGGTGTGTCAGTTTCTGCTTTATAACAAAATGAATCAGTTATACATATACATATGTCCCCATATCTCCTCCCTCTTGTGTCTCCCTCCCTCCCACCGTTTTTCTCTTTCTGACTTACTTCACTCATCACTTGGACTTTTAAGCACATTCATAGCTTAGAGCTAAAAGGGAGGGAAAAAAAGAGAAGAAATCTTATCTGACTTTTCCCTTTGTGGGTGTTTGTGTGACCATTTCCTGCAGGCTTTTGTGGGAGCGTTGCAGCAAAAGATAGTTTCGCCTCAGACAGCAATTTTGTTGAGATACAACAGACGCATTTTCCTGGAGCGGAAATAAGCATTTCAGCGTTGATGTCCAAGGCGCCCTCTGAGCCCTATCTTAGGGAAGCAGGAAGCTACTATTTTTAGTTGTGAAAAACAGCAGCATAAAATGAAGAGACTCGGATCGTGGCTAAGACTCTACTGTTTCTTCCAAGTTACTCTAGGTCAGTAATGTCAAAGGTACTCACTAAGCAGTGGGCACAGCCCTCTGGGCAATGTTCTGACATGATCCAGTACTCAAAGTGATGCAAGGATGCTGCCTAAACCCAGCTAGGGTAGACACTTTTTGAGGAATCTTCTTCCTGAGTACAGTTTTCTTGGGATAGTAGACTACGGTCCCTCCCCCTACCTCCTTATCCCTCGTGAGAAGCGTTCAACGTGTGTGAGGTTGGAGGACTCTGCTCCAAACCTTGGGACTGCCTGTGGCTGGCAGCTTTCCCCACAGCTGCCTGGACCAGTCCTACTGCTTCTAGAGAGGGCCTCTCTTCTGGCTTTGGAGATTTGCTCCCAACACTGCTTGGACAGTGATCAGCCACCAACCTCCCCTTCCTGGGCTGATCAAACTGCTGTTAAAGCACTTACAACGTAAACAGTCCATTCTCAATCATCAGCACTCACACAAGAAAGCAACAGCATAGAACAAAAGATGCACCCAGCTAGTGGTCAACTCCCACACCTTTTGCTTTCGAACTGCTGTGTTTTCTATTGGCAGAGTATGATTTTTCCTAACGTCAGCATAAATAACACCCAAGCAGTCCCTTCTCAGACTTTCCACTGGATATTCTTACCATTTTTGTAGTTGTTAAAGAGTCAAAGAAGGCCCTTGTAAAGGTTTATCTCAGGGGTGCTGTGTCAGTTACAAGTAACTGAAAACTCGAAAAGGCTTAAGCAGGAAAGGGAATTTATCAGTGAGAGGTAGTCAGGGCTTCAGGAGCGATGGGCTTTGGGACTCAGTTGATGTGATCATAACTATTGTTGTCATCATAGCATTTTGACTTAGTCTTTCTTTCTGTTAGCATAAAACTCTCAATTTCATGTGATAGCTTGGAGTTAGCTTCAAATCTGGCAAGCAAGAAGAGGGACTGTCTCCCTGTCAGATACCTCAGCAGAAATCTCAAGGTATCTCATTGGCCCTAATAGAGTCACATGCCTTTCCTAAGGCAATTAGTGAGGAATGCAGTGATCTCTTTTGGTGGCCTGGATCACGCGTCACAACGAGCCTGGGAATAGAATCCTCTCCCCTAGAACCACACTGACTGAAAACCGGAGATGCATGAATTTCCAGATGAAAATGGGGACTGTTTCCACATGAAGGGGAAGTGGAAACTGAGTGTGACAAAGGGCACACATGTCCATTATAGGCACAGATACATGTAAGCAACTACACCTTCTCTGATGGGGCCGATTTCATGGCAGACACTGAACTAAGTCTGGGTGAAGGGAGAGGAGAGGTAGGGAGGCACAAGGGTGAATAGAGCAGAGTCTTTGCCATTGAGGAACTTGATGTCTTAAGTGTTGCTTAGGCCAGAGGTAGCAATTTCATGGCTCAGGGGCCAACACATCTTGTGTCCATGGCAGACATCAAGACGTCATCGATGGGCCCTTCCTGTTGAGCCTGGACATGGCGTTAGAATTCTTCCCATCACTGCGCTCCAGGCAGCCACTGCAAACGGACAGTTACCAGCATATGAGAAGGTACTTATTTTCCAACCTGTCTTAGATTGATATTTGGTGAGTTGGACCAAATGAACAATCTCCTTCAGTGGGTTTGGATAAAGTGGGCTGGGTGTAAGCTGGAGGCCGAGATGGCTGGTCAGCAGTTGACCGCCAGTCACTTGTCTGGAAACCCCTGAAGCTATGAGAAGACAGTAACTAGCTGACTATACTTCACAGCTTGCAGACATCTAGCATCTTTCAAATAGGTCAATGCGCGTTTTACACTAATTTCTTTTCAAAGCATTTTAAATAATACTAGATGAGAATAACAATTGGTAACTAAGTTCACTTTTGTTTTTTTACAATTTTGTTGAGTGAGATCTATGTGGGATGGGGTGAAGAAAATTTTTATTTTACACGATGTAGCAGAATTAATCTAGCTCTCTATTCTCAATGTTTAAAAATCACACTCAGTTAATTAATGGTAGAGTAAAAGGCCAAATTTGCCATATATGAAAGAGAAGCCAGGATGAAGGATATAAGGTACAAAATCATGACAGGATGCACAAACATTTTAGAGACATATGCTTTCTCAAAGCCCTGGGACCAACCATGAAGGCATGTTAACTAAAAGAATATAAAGTGATGAACTTAAATGGTCTTAAATGTTAGAGGTAACCACTTCTTAACTCATCTCTTTAACACATTCAATCAACAAACATTTACTGAGCTTCTACCATGTGCAAGTTACTCTTAAATGTTTTGTGAGATACAAAGGGAATAAACTTGTCCCTTTCTACAGAAGAGGTAAACAACCAAACTGAAGATACAAATATGAAAACTTAAGTAATAATAAAGCACTAACAATAGAAAGCAATGATTGTCGCAAGATCAGTAGGCGGTAAGTGGTTAACTGCCAGTTGGATTATATGAAGAATAATTATGGGAGGTTTTTAGGAAGGAGTGATTCGTTCAAACTGGAGGCTGAAGAACCTCATTACTAAGGAAGGGGGAACTGACCTTGGCCTTGGGAGTTAGGATTGGTTTTGGAAGTCAGTCTTCGTGGGGAAAGCAGCCTATAAAAAAGCAAGATGAGTGGAAGATGCAAACTATATTTGAACAAGAGTGAATAAATAAATTTGTCTGGAGCTGATGTTTTGTGTAGAGGAGTGGAGGGGAGATGAAGTTGTAAAAATATATTGGGTTCAGTGGTGGAGGCCAAGCGGAAGGTTTTAGAGGTAATCAGTAAGTAATGGGGAGTCAGGGAAAGTTTCTGAGTGGCAGACTGGCGTGGTCAAACTATCTTGGGGACGACTAATTTGAAATAGAGGTGGGGGCAGAATGGAGGTAACAGGTACTAGAGTCAAGGAAACAGTTAAGGGGCCTTTTTCAATAATACTAGGGAAGCTTAAAGGGTCTGATTTAGTTCGTTGGCAGTAGAACTAGAATCCTTATTGTGAAGTAAAAACAAGAGGTGGTCACTAGTGAGATCCTTTCCAGAAGAGGAGGAAGGAGACCTCAGTTTGAGATTTTAGTCCCAAGAGATTGGAATAAATGGAGGAAACTGGAGAGGAGACAGTTCTTGGCTCAGATGAGAAATTTAGGCCGCGATGCTGAGGTTCAGGTGAAGGCCCGGTGACCGAGTACAACGTCCAATACCTCCCTGTGTTGATGGCCAGAGAGGTTTCAGCTGCAAGTTCAGGAGTCCTCTGCGTGTTTGAATTAATACTTATCACCCAGCTTCAACAGTGATCAATACCTGACCAGACTTGTTTCATTTGCCCCACCACTTCTGTCCTCTCCAGCACTCATTTTCTTGGATGGGGAAGTGTGCTGGCTGACTTTTCCTACGTCTCACGGAGAGTCAACCCTTGTCTATGTAGCACAGAGCATCTTGTTTAAATGAAATTTGTGATGAAATTGATGGAGCTTAGATTTCAGGAAATCAAAAGCACTGTTTCTCTTTGGAATTTAAAGACTACTTGTTTATGACTACAACAAAATACACTGGCTGATAGATCCTATTCTTGGGCTTTCCCTAGCTTCCATTCAGGATGTCCCTGAGCTTAAGACAGTATATGCATGGGGTATGAACTGCTTCTTGGGAATGCCTCTGCTGAGTACAGACAGCCATCCAGCCTTCTTCATCAGCCCAGGCACAAAGCTGTGACGGGGTCTTCATGCTAACAGTCACTCAAATTGGAACCCAAGTGTGGAAAATGAGCAGGAACCACAGCTCTGGTCTCTGAGGGAGGCAGGAGTCCGAGTTAATTGACCTCTGCTCCTCCTCCTTTCCCCTCTCTCCATTAGGAATATCCAGAGTCACGAAGAGAGAGATCTACTCACGGGAAGTCACCAACAGGAACCCAGGACAGTGGGTATTGCTGAGGTTCTTAGCAAGAGCGGCAGAGACCCGAGCCTGTATCACAAATAAGTCTTCATTTTCACTTCTCGCCAGATTTTGTGCTCCAGAAAGGTTAAAAGAGGGTGAATTTATTAACTGGCCATCTTCATTATCAATATCTCTTTTACTTTTTATTGGAGCATAATATTCATGTAGAAAAGTGTAGATATCATAAGTACACTGGCTGATGAATTTTCAGATTGAACACAACTGTGTACCTAGCACCCAGATCAGGAGACAGAGTGTCACCTGCACCCAGGAGTATCCCTGTACCCCTGCCCAGTCACTGCCCCTCCCAGGGGTAACTGCTCTCCTGACTCCTTGCAGTGGACATTACCAGCAATGCTTTCTATAATAAAATGGCAGTGGAGATAGTTCTTAGAGAAAATCCTTTCTTCTCAGATCCTTCCCCTCCTTGTGATACTCCTAGTACCCTCTAAAAAATAAGCCAACAATCCCAGCAGTGCGGGAAGTGCCCAGGTAAGAAGGAACAGCTATCGGATAAGAGCGTCACTACAATGTCTTCCTGAATCCGTGGTGGGCTTTCACCTTCGTGGCTGCCTTGCTATTCTTGGCTAGCTCCTAGCAAACTCCGTGGAGTTGATGGTGTCACCTGACAGCAAAGAAGGTGTTGTTGATGCTTTGGAGCACTCTGATGGAACATGCCGGAACTGTTGAATCCTCCATACAGGATGGGAGCAGTGGAGCCTTAGTGGGCCGAGCTGATGTGTGATGGCCACCCAAGCCTAGGAGCTTTGCTTCTGAAGCTCCCTGAGTCCTCCATCAGCAGCACAGCCAGCTTCTGCGTGGCCCAGGTTTCTACCCACAGCGAAATACAGGTGAGGCAGAAACGTGGGCCCTCAGCCCTCTGTCTCTCACCAGTCTGGGATCCAGATGGAAGGGCAGGAAGGAGTAGAGGTGAAGAGGGAGGGTGTCAGGCAGTCATGTTTTTATCTTGGGTCATTTAAACATGTCTTTAACTGCAGTTTTCTTATCTGTAATATTGGAATAATAATAATATCTACCTCCGAGTGTTGTGGTGAGACTCAAATAGGACAACGCACGTTGTAGTGCTGGGCAAAGAATCTGGCCCATGGTAAATGCTCAGTGAACATGAACTCTTACTATACTCTAAGAACCATCTTCCCAATGAAAGAACAAGGGAGTTTTAGGCTGGCAGAATGCAGTACTAGATGAGCTTTTGAATACTGGAAACAACTGACTAGGATTGAATTTGAGTATTTTGATCTGTACAGACCTCTTGGTTATGTCTCCAAAATCAAATTGGCCTTTTCTGGCTTTGATACCTCAGAGGCCCCACTCCCTGCATGGAGCGGGAGGACAATGGGGGACTTTCTCCCGCCATGGACTTGCATTTGGCGCGGGGGGGTGGGAGACCCCCTAGGATGAAGTAAGGTTTTGGCAGAAGAAAAGAATCCTTTTAAAGTTCATAGTAAGGAAAGGGGAAACTGGATTGAATTTCCCCTAAGACCATTTTAAATTAAAATGCAGACTAGTGGAAGCTTGCAATGTCCTTTGGGCACAAAACTGGAACTCCTACGGTTCTCTCAATAATTTCTGTGGCTATCATATTGCCCTCTTCATCTCATCTTCATCCTCTCATCTTACCATGCGCCCAGCTTCCCCTCAATCACTAGCCTTGTGTGCTCGTGAATTATTGGTTCCAACACTCCAATCTGCTGCTGGCGGCAAGCTTAGTCAGTGCCCTACTTCCCCTTGCACTCTGTGTCTCTCTTGGAACCATTTTCTAGGATTGAAGCCCTAGGTCCACCATCTACTAGCTGCACAAACTTGGGGGAGGATTCACATACTCTTTCAAGTTCAGTTTTCTCCTCAATAAAGTGGAGCTGTTGACAGCACCTCACTCATGGGGCTATTGTGAAGAATAAATGAGTTAGTGCAAGTGAATGGCTTAACATGGAGTCTGGAACTTAGTAAGCACTCAAGAGTTATTCATCATCACCATCACCATCACCATCACCATCACCAATTCCTGAGCTGCAGAAGTCTTACCAACACTCTTTCTCACGTGTCCACGGTGTAGTTATCTTCTGACTTGCTTTAAATGTGAACCCTTGAATTTACACCTTTAGGTCATGTAGTTGCCTAATCGATTTCCAGATGCCCGGGCCTCCAAAATGTCCACCTGTCCACCTCAGAATTTTCACGTCCATTTTGCATCCGAACACCCAGATGAAAAACTCAATCAGATGTTCAGATATTCAATATATCTAGTACCAACCACTTAGGTTGTCTTAAATATCTGGAGTACTGACTGAAATTTTTAATCTGCATTTGGATGTCCGGCATCAGAAGACACTGCCCTATCCTGGACAAGGCTGGGAAGAAACAAGACACTTGGATGTAATCAATTTGTCACAGCTTGTTGATATAGAAGACACTTGGGTGAATCAAAACAATTTTAAAAGTTGTTTTTAACCCAAAAAAATGGGTAAATCACCATATATCCCTGCAAGATGAAGGATGGGGTGAAGATTAGGAACGAGGTGAGGATAACTCTTGCACGTATTACAATTTATAGGTCATGATTTTTGAAAAGCTGAGGTATAATTGACTTTCAATGAAATTCACTAATTTAAAGTATACAAGTTCAGGAGTTTAGAAGCATATACGCCATTACCGCATCAAGATATAGAAAATATTTTCACCATACCAGAAAGGTCCCTCGTGTCCCTTTGCAGTCACTCCCCATCCACTACCCCCCGTCCCTTCCAACCATTGCTGTGCTTTCTATCACTATACTTCTGCCTTTTCTAGAATTCCACATGAATGACATCATCTGATATGTCGACTTGATGTCTGGCTTTTTCCTCTTATCATAATTCTTTTGAGGTTCAGCCATGTTGTTGCATGGATCAGTAGTTCATTCCTTTTCATTCTTGAGTGGTATTGCATCGTACCACAATTTGTCTATCCATTCACCAGTTGAATGTTTTCCACTTCTTGGCTATCATGAATAATGCTGCTATGAACATTCATGTAAAAGTTTTTGCACAAACCTGTGTGTTCATTTCATGTGAATAAATATGTAGGAGTGAGAATGCCAGGTCGTATGGTAAGTATATGTTTAACTTTTGATGGAACTGTCAGTCTGTTTTCCAAAGTGACTGAACCGTTTTATACTCCCAACAGCAAAGTATGAGAGTTCCAGCTCCCCGTTCTCACTAATACTTTATATGGTTACTCTTCCTTATTTTAGCCATCCTAGTGGGTATGAGGTTTTCTTGTTGTGATTTCAATTTTCATTTCTCTAATGTGTGTGATGTTGAACGTCATTTCAGGCGCTCTTAGGCCATTTGCACATCTTCTTTGGTGAAGTGTCTCCTGAATCTTCTGCCTGTTTATTTTTATCAGATGTTTGTCTTATTACATAGTAAGAGTTCTTTACATATTATTGATGTCCTGTAGCAGACTACGTTCTGCAGTTATTTTTCCCAATCTGTGACTTGTCTTTTCGTTTTCTTAATGATGTCTTTCTAAGAGCGGAAATCTAAAATTTTGATGAAGTTCAATTTATCAGTTTTTTTAATGGTTTGAAGTTTTTGTGTTCTAAGAATCTGCTTACACCAAGGTTATGTTTTCTTGAAGAATTTTATATTGTTTTAGCTCTTACAGCTAGGATTTATTTTGAGGTAATTATTTTATAGTGTAAGGTCAAGGTTGAGGTTCATTTATTTGCACACGGATATCCGTTTTTTCCAGTACCATTGGCTGAAGACTATCCTTGAATTATGTTGACATACTTGATGACTTTTAAGAGCTGAAAGTTTTCTTTTTTTTTCAGTTATGCCAAAATGTCTCTTTCAAAAGGATGTGACAAACTTCTGTGTACCATTTTTAAAAATTAGAAAATTATTGGAAAGGCAAAGATACAAGCTTGATTATTACAAAATTGTTTACAATAGCAATAACTGGAAACAATCTAAATATATAGCTATAGGAAGCAAGTTAAATAAATTATGGCATATTCATGTAGTAGAATATTGCAGCCCCTAAGAATCTTAATGTTCATCTACATATATGAACAGAGAAAGATATTCACCATAAGCTTTTAGGGAACACACGTAGATCACAAATAGAATGTCTGATGTCCATTTTTGTAAAAACAACAACAATAAAAATTATAATCATTTACGTGTGTTGAGAAAAGAAGGATATAAAATAGTATAGAGTGTTTATTTTGGGGTGCTGGGATTCCAGATAATTGAATTTTATATTTCTCTTTCAAAGAATATGGATTATGTTCAATATCAGGGAAAAACATTCCTTTACAAAAAAGAGCCGTGTACTCTTAGCATCAGTATTTAGGGATTCCCTATATATGTGGCTTAACATATCACTATGATATTCTCATCTTAAATGCTCTTAGGTGGTGTGAACTTTCTGGAAAATCAGATTCCAGCAGAAATCTGGTTTGCTCAAGCTAGAGAGACCTACAAAAGGCTTACTGAAGAGAATGAGGCGTTTGAAGCTTCATTTCTATTAAAACGCAAATTAGAATTAAAGTTTTCCATATGCTAATGCATCTTATTTCCAACCCCCCCCATTAAATCTAAATTCTTTAATGATGTAATTCCTCACAATTATAAGTATATGTAATCTGCTCTATTTTTCTATCGATAGCACAGATAGATGCATCTGATCACTCATGTGGCCATATGGTGTGATGAGACATGAACCTACTTTTAAAAGTTTTATTTTCCCAGAATATATTTTGCCTTCAGCTATATGCACATCATCACTCTGTTTTTTAGAGGGTGGCTCTCAGAGCTGTGACTCAAGCCAGGACAGAGCTAGAATGGAATGTTCCATGAAGGCAAGGATCTGCAGCCCCCAGCCTGGTGCCCGGCCCTCAGCAGCCCCCAGAAAATGCCTGTGGAGAAAATGGATTGAGAAGAATGTGGCTTCATTTAAGAACCATGGTCATGTTCATACTTGGATGATCAAAAAAAAGATGTTTCAACTTCAGGGGTCCTGACTTACGTCTTTTAGGATGTGAAAATAATTAGAATCCTTAGCATTGTCTTATTTACCGTATAACAACATGGTAAATATTTTCTGTTCCCAGAGAAATGTTAAGGTCAAGATATGATGGCTGGATTTGCAAAAGCATGGATGGGCCTAGACAGTATCATGCTTAGTGAAATAAGTCATACAGAGAAAGACAAGTAGTCTCCGTTATTACTTATATGGGGAATCTTAAAAATAAGACAAAGTAATGTATATAATAAAACAGAAACAGACTCACAGATATAGAGTACAAGCTAGTGGTTACCAGTGGAGAGAGAGGATGGGAGAGGGGCAAAAGTAGGGATATGGGGATATGGGATTAAGAAACACAAACTACTGTATATAAAATAAATAAGCAATGAGGATATATTGTATAGCACAGAGAAATATAGCCGTTATTTTGTAATAACTTTAAATGGAGTATGATCTATAAAAGTATTATCATTATGCTGTACACCTGAAATGAATATAATATTGTAAATCAATTATACTTCAATAAAACAAACAAACAAAAAGATATGATGGCTGGGTGTTAATGACATCACAACCAGACCCTCTACCTCCTACTGCCATTTTCTTAAAGAAATTTTTTTTTGCTATTTGCCTCATCTCTAGAGCTTAAATATATTAGAGACTAGCGCTTCACTTTGACTAGTTGAACAAATGTGACCCAGTTTACTAGAGTGAAATCAGGAAGAGCAGCTCTTTTGTGAGCATGGTTGATTTAGGGTATCAAGGCCTGTTTGTCTTCATGACTTCGCTACTGACATTCTTCATTTGCTTATCAATCAACACTGTGGGAGAGATACATGCCAGTGCTGTGCTGGGCACCAGGGGGATAAAAGGTGAATGAGACCCATTTGTGTGGCTCTCGTTGGGTTTAATGTTGAGCAGGAGAGATGAGAGGACACACATGTGACATGGGCCATCATGATGAGTCACGGGCTGAGCCCAGTGCAGACTCCTCCCATAGAGAAGAAGGCAAGAAAGGCTTGGTGGTGTGGCATTCGAGCTGAAACTTAAAGAATGGAAAAAATAGAAACAGTCTGAGGAATGGGGAGGCATTTTAGTTCAGGGAGTGGTCAAAAAGGGTGGAGCCCTTTTCCAGGAGCATCGAGTTTTCCTGTTTGACTAGAGCAAAGGGCTAAGGAAGGATAAAGTAGGACACAAGGGTGATTGGTAAGCTGGAGCCAAATTACTGATGGGTTTTGGTGTCAGGCTGAGAAACGTTCACCAGGCAGTGGGGAGCTGACGAAGGACTTTTTGCTGAAGACAGAGGCAATCAACCTGCACGTTAGAATGATTCATCTAACTGGTGTACTGGATGGATGGAAATGGAGAAATGCTGTGGTGGGGAGAGACCAATTAGGTGGGAGGCTACTGCAGTAGACCAGATGAAAAACCATGTGGGCCTGAGCTACAAAAGGTGATGCACAGGTTATGAGCTATTCAGAAATTAAAATCAGCAGGCCTTGGAGACTGATTCGGTGTGGGTGATGAGGCAGAGGAAGAGTCATTGGTCAGCGGAAAGGGGTAAAACAGGTGGAGGAGTGTGTTTTAGGAAAGATACAGTGATGAGCGCCTGGGGTGTGTATCAGTTTGCTAGGCTACAAAATATCAGACTGGGTGGCTTAAGCAACAGAAATGTATTTTCTAATAGTTCTGGAGGCTAGAAGTCCAAGATCAACGTGCTGGGTAGGTTGGGTTTCTCCTGAGACCTTTCTCTGTGGCTTGCAGGTGGCTGCCTGCTCCCTGCATCCTCACATGGTCTTGGCCCTGTGCATGCATCCTTGGGATCTATCTCTCTGTGTGTCCAAATTTCCTCACCTTATAAGGACACTGGTCAGATTGGATTAAGGCTCACCATAACTGCCTCATTTAACTTAATCACCTCTTTAAAGGCCTTCTCTCCAAATACAGTCACATTCTGAGGTAGGGCTACAACGTATGAATTTGGGGAGGGGGGACAGAAATAGCCTATGACAGGACATAGAATTTGACATACCTGTGGGCATCCCAGAGAAGGTCTGGTAGGTGGTTTGCAGCGTCAGTGGGAACTCAGGGGAGAGGTCAGGGCTGGGCATGTAGAGATGAGTGGCATGAGTCATATGCATGAGCTGAGGTCAGGGGAGAAGAGGAAAAGAATAGCTCACTCTGGGGGTTGTGATGATACAGATAATAAAATAGTAATAGCTTCCCCGTATTGAGGTTTCTGTGTATTAGGACTAGGCTGAGACTTTGGTACTCTGTGAACAATAACTCTAGGAAACAGTGATTACTATTTTTATTATTATTGTTATTATTTGCCTTTTTTAAAAGATTTTTTTGATGTGGCCCATTTTTTTTAAAAAGTCTTTATTGAATTTTTTACAATGTTGCCTCTGTTTTATATTTTGTTGGCCGTGAGGCCTGTGGGATCTTAGCTCCCCGACCAGGGATCGAACCTGTGCCCCCCTGCATTGAAAGGCGAAGACTTAACCACTGGACCGCCGGGGAAGTCCCATCATTTGCTTTTATTTTATAGAAAAGAAAGAAAAGAAAAAGCTTTATTTTATTTTAAAGAAAGGAAAGGCTAAGTGATTTTCTAAGGTCAGGGTCTAAGTTCTGAGAGCTCACACGTAGCAGAACCAGAATATAAAATTCAAGTGTGTCTGAATTTAAAGATTTGTGCCTCAGCACTGCACTGCACCATCTCCAGGAAAAGCAAGTAGAAGAGAAAGAGAAGGAAGGCGGGGGCAGAATCAATGTTTGCAGGTGGGGGGAAGGCAGAGGAGGAAGAGCAGAGCTGAGGGACAGTGAAAGGATGGTCAGAAGACAGAAAAACCAGGCAGAAGAAGATGACAGATGGCATGTATTGGGTAGAGAATGGCAAGTGGGAAGAGGAGGTGGCAAGCCTTGTCATCACCGGAAGGAGCTGGAGGGAGAGAGCTCTGGTGGAACGGGAAGCGGAATCAAGGGGAATTTATTTTTAGAATGGGCTTGAAAGATTTAAAAATGCTGGTAGGCAGAGAGGGGAGACCCAGCTTCCAAAGATAGGAAAGAGGAAGTCATCTAATGAGAAGTAGGGGTGGCAGGTGGAAGATGGCTTTAAAAAGGAACAGGGACTCTTCCTCTGAGACAAGAGGGAGTAATTAAGAACGGGTGATGACATGGACGAACCAGGAGGTTGGCAGGCTTAGAACAGAGAAGGGTCGAATTCCAACAAGTAGTAGTGTCTGAAGAAAAGTTACCAGCAAGAGTGATGAGTTCCTGACGCACAAGTTATGTCAATCCAGAGATGGTCCATTTTTCTCAGTCTAAGGCTTAGGCTCATCCTGAAACTAGGGCAAAGTGGAACCTGAGAGTGAACCCAAATGGTTTCAATTGAAGGAATTATTGGGCTGTCCAGGATCAATATATATTTGTACACAGTGAGAAACACTGCCAATCTGCTAATATTTATGGAATGACCTCCACGTGCAAAGCATGATACATTCTTGGGATACTGATATTACAAAGGTTTCCCAACATGTCTTCACGGGTAGATGAATCCCATCTTTAGCCCCTGACATGCGCAGGAGCCAGTGTAGAAGCTGGATGGGGAATGGCTCTATGCTGGTCCCTGGCCTTCTCAACATTGTCCTTAGAGATATTTATGATTTGTTTGACTTGGCCTGAGTAATAAGCAAATCCTCCAGTAAAGGGGCTCACCCTCTAGCGATCTGGCTTGGCAACAGGAGAGCCAGTTAATTAGAAGGTAATTTCATAACACTGCTTTTAAGTTGTCCGCGTGCTGTAGCAGAGGATTCAGGGCTTTTTGAAGCAAGGGGCATTGTCTGGGGAAAATGCAGGTATGAGTGTATTTCACAGTGTGGGAGTGAGAAGGGTGCAGAACTCAGTGGTTCTGTAAACCTCCCCCAGGCCCTCACAAGAGCCGTCACTTGTGGTCGGTCGTTTTTGCATGCTTGCTCTGCGGGCAGTGAGAAAGTCCGGTTTCTTCCCAGGGAGTCTCCTGTTGGTGGGCAGTGAGCTTGGCTCCCATGTGTGGATCTAGCATGAAGCGGACGTTGAAATGGTGGAAAGCAGAAGGTTTCTGCAGCCGCTGCAAAGCGGTGTAGACTACATCAAAACCAAAAGAGAGTCTGGCCAAGCTTGGCACCATTTCCCCCAAGGGCTGCCAGTAGCTCACACCGGTGTGTGCCTCCTTGAGGGCGTCTGAGACGTGGCTTCTTGGCTATTGAGAAACAAATTAGTGCTGTGGACCTTGGCTCATGGATTCCTGGGTCTGGAGTCCCAGCCTGGACCACAGTTTACACAGGGAAGCCTTCACAGCCCAAACCCGAGCTTCCAGAGGCAGCAGACATATAGTCGTCCTCTCACCTTCAGTGCCACACATGTCTGGTATTTTAAAGTAGGAATTTGCTTGAAAACGGCAAATGATACAGCATGAATTTCAACAGGATTCAGAATGATCCCTCGGGGAGGCGGGGTGGGGAGTGCAGGTGTCTCCGGGGAAACAGGCTTCAGAATATGATCCTTCACGGCTGGTTACAGAATAAAGGCCACCTAGTTTAAAAATAAAGTTCTATTTCTTTTAAAGGAAAGACAATAGAAACATTAGACTAGAGGAGGTGTTCTGAGGCCATTTAGTCTCTCCCCAGGGAAAAAGAAGAAACCCATTGCACACTCCTATTACCCTTCATTCCAGCCCAGCTCAGGGCTAGGCAGAGGAAGGGCTCTGTCCCGGTTTGCTGAAATCTCTTTGAAAAAATTTCTTTTCTTAGCAGGCCACTTCAGGCTATACCCCCAGACCTTGAGATGAATATATCTATTCTCAGTGCTGACCCTGGGAATGATTTGATGGAAAAATCTGAAAACCCTCTCAAATATGTTATTTCACCTGAGCTTTTAATAGGAGCTATATGGCTGACAATTCAAAATTGGGGTCCCCAATAAGTATTTGAAAGGCAGACATTGTGGATTGAGACAGGATGCCTGTGTCCTTGTCCCAAGCAGACAGGCAGGAAAAATGAGAACTTGTTGTTAAGTGGATGCACCATCATTGCTTCTGAGCAAAGAAGCTTTGTTCCAGCCAACACACAAATGCTGGCACACCTAGACATGCCTTGACTGAGAAATATTTAAGCTGTGAGTTAGCGATGCTATTCTAGTTTAAAATTGATTCAATTTGGTGAAGGGTTCTGCATTTGCCTACAATACTCTTTGCTGTCAATTTAATCTTCACATTAAAACTGAGTCTTCACAAATATCATACAGTGTCACTTATGTGTGGAATCTAAACTATGATACAAATGAACTTATTTACAAAACAGAGATAGACTCACAGACATAGAAAATAAACTTTTGGCTACCAAAGGGGAAAGTGGGGGAGGGATAAATTGGGAATTTGGGATTAATTTATACACACTACTATATATAAAATAAACAACTAAGTCCTATTGTATAGCACAGGGAACTATATTCAATATCTTGTAATAACTATATTGGAAAAGAATCCGAAAAAGAATATATATATATATAGTAGAATGTAATATATATATATAGCATATATATATGTATATATATAAAACGGAATCACTTTGCTGTATACCTGAACCATTGTAAATCAACTATACTTCAAAAAATAAAAAATAAAGTTAACCAACAAGGACCTACTGTATAGTACAGGGAACTATACTCAATATTTTGTGATAAGCTATAAGGGAAGATAATCTGAAGAATATATATATGTGTATAACTAAATCGCTGTGCTGTAAACCTGAAACTAACACAATATTGTAAATCAACTATACTCAAATTAAATATATATATACATATATATATTAAAGAACTTAAAAAAAATAAAGTAATTAAAAATAAAATGAGTCTTTACATTTAATTCCTTTGAGCTATTGCCAGGGTTGAAGAGCAGCTTGAGGGTTTTAAGTAGGACAGAGACTCCCTCTGTCTAGTTAGGGGAAAACTCTATTCAAATCCAGGGACACGAGGGCAGCAGACTCTGCTGCTTTTTATTCCTGTGGTCATCCCACAGTAATATGTGGTCCAGAATCTTACTGGTGTCCCTGCCCCAGGCTTGCTGTTGGAGAGATGACATTTGGAAAATGTCCCTTCCGTATGCACAACTCTCCAATGGTTTCCCCTCACACACTTGGACTAAAATCCAGTCGTGACCGTGGTTCACAGGGCGCCCCCAGGGTTTGGCGGGCGGCCACCTCCCCGCTCCGTTTGCAATCCACTCCTACGTGGCTTCTCTCCAGGCGTGGTGGCCAGCAGTCCCTTGCCTGTGCCAAGTACACGCCCCCTCTGTCTCTCCTCTCCACCTGGGGTGCTCCTCTCCAGGCATCAACACGTCTCAGCCCCTCACCCTCAAGTAGCCACTCGATTTTTACCTCCTTACTGTGCCTTTCCCTGACTGCCTTATCTCTCACCAAGCCTCTTCTTCTTCTTCAAGACACTTACCACTAACATCATATTATCTGTTTGATGACTTGGTTTATCGTCTATCTTTCCCTGCTTGAATGTAAACTCTGTAAGGGCAGGGGATTTTTCTGTTATGTTCCCATCATTTAGAACAGTATGTGCTCAATAAATTTTTGGAGAACAGTAAGTCAATACTTCATATCCTTGTTCATCTGTGGATGACAAAAGGCCTGAAAGAGGCCATCGTAAAAAGACGGGTTGCCAGTGGCTGGTGGTATGTGACTAGAAATGTGTGTGGTGAGGAGAGGCAGGGGAAAATGAGTTGAAATACTTTTTACTCTCCTCCTGTGGGAGAAAATTCTGGAGAAACAGGACGGAGAACAATAGATATGTAATATGGTTGAGCTAAAAGCTCCTTAGGAAAAGCTTTCTGGACTTTTCATCAGCAAAGGCCTCTTTTTAAATTTCTTTCCTGTATTTTGTCAGATCTTCTTACCAAACCTTATACTTTTTCAATAACGATCCATTGATTTTCTCAGTTTTATTGATTAAATACATATGTAATGTCCATTAGAACATCACATCAGAGTGAAAATAACCAGGGTCATTGTGTGACTCTGGGATAATTCCTTCCGGAAGCAAAGGCAGAACTTGTGCATCCTCAGCTCCAACAGTTAGATATTCTCCACTGGACTCTCTGAAATTTTGAAAATAGCTCAAGGGCCCCCACTAGCCTCTAAAATACGGTGACTCGCCCAAGGTCACAGCAAGTTGTTGGCAATATTATTAGACCGGAATCCTGCTGCTGTGACTCCCATATACTATGGGTGCTCTGTTTATCTCCTACTCATGCATGAACAACTTCCCATGGAGTCAACTCACATGTTAGCTCTGCTCCAATTGCTTACTTAGAGGCCAAGAGAACAGTAGCTACTATTCATTAAACATAAACTATGTCTGTGCTGAGTGGTTTTCCTAAATTTGCTATGACTCCAAATAACCTTTATAATAAGTATCATTACCCTCGTCTTACTAAAGAAGAAAGGTGGTGGAGGCTGAGTAACTTGCTCAAGAGCTCACAGCTAGCGGGGGCAGAGTCAGGACTTGAACCATGTTTTCCTGCTTCAGAGACCAGGTTCTTTGCTATACCTCTGTGTCACCGCACCCAGTGCCAGGTTCTTACACGTGATTCATCCTTTGCGAGACTGTGCCCTGGAGAGGCAATCATTTTAAATTACTTCAATGGTGGAACCCTTCCCCCAAGTAGATAGGTCACAAAAAGCACTGCCTCTTTAATTCACTGCTTTCCGAACCCCAGGGAGGACAGGAGACAGTTGTAGGAAAACCATCTGGGAAAAGGGGTGGAGGTCCTTCAGAGCTGGATGACCTCTTCAACTCAGGTTATTTCTGTAATCACCCAAGTCCCCTTAATTTTCCACAGCTTCTCTACCTCCTTCCTTAGTTCTTCCTCATCTTCTACACACACACACACACACACACACACACACACACAATTATTTGTGTCACTGCGACCTGGGAGTCATTCTAACTGAGAATCCCATTTCCTGGCTATTTTTAAAGACTGTACGATCCTTCATATGAGATTGCCTCTCAGAGCATTGACAGATGGAGAGCATCTCAAGCAGTGGTCACCAATGTTTAGAAGCTATAAAGGTCATGTCTATTGCCTAATGGATATTTGATTTCTGATAATGGACTTGTGACAAACACCTATCATTTGAATACTAATTACTATGATTTATACTGAATTCTCATTGGCTGCCTTAGAAGTTGATGTTCCAGAAAGTCCCTGCTGGGTGAAAGACATAGAATCATGTCTGGCATTGAGATGTTAAAAGGTAAACAGTACACTTTGTTCTTTTGGCCAGCTCCCATTTAACTGACAGATCTTTTGAGCTGGAGAAGCTTTGTTTAATTAAGGAATATGGAATGATTTAATTCATGTGACAGTCTAAATATGATATTTCCAAGATGGGCTAGGAGAGAGATGTCAGACCTCTTTTCTCAAAAGAAGGGAAAAGTGTAGCTTGGTGGGAAAACCATGAACTTTACAAGTAGAAAGACCTGGATTTTTAATTCTAGTGTTACTGTTCATTATTATTATTGCTGTTGTAAGTAATGGTAATAATAACAAAAAGAGTCTAGTTTACTTTGCACATAGAGCCAGTATATTAGATGCTTGCCTGAATTATCTTATTTACTCACCACAACGATCCTCTGATGTTTTATCATGAGGTATTATTAGTCATTTCTATTTTACAAGTGAGAATGTTGAGGCTTAGAGAATGAATCAGTCAGGGTCCTGGAAGGAAACAGAATTGAATGCAGATGGTTCCAGTATGGAGCCTTTCCTAAGAGAGGTGGGGCAGGGATAAGGGGCCCAACAAAGGATGTTGAGGCTCCGGAGACTGCAGCCTTGGAGATCTGTTACCACCCTTGATGCTGAAGGGGCAAGAGGAGGAAATGGAGTGCTAGCCTGTGGAGGAGGGCCTGCCTGGTGGGAGCTGATGTCATGGTTCAGGGGGATGCTGCAACAGCCAGAAATGTGTCATCAGATCAGGGAGGAAGTGGGAAGAACACCTCTCCTCTCTCTCTTCTCCTCTCTGATCTCCGGTCTGTGCCTCTTGCTGACTAAACCCAATGGGAAGCCAGAGGGTAAGGGAGACTGGTGACACTGCAGATCCAGGGCACAGGCAGATTAGAGGATAAGGAGAATGGGTTGAGGGTTGAACACTCTGAAGAAACAGATCGGATCCCACCCAGAATTTAGTTTGGATATTGACACTGGTGATGCCATATATACACCAAAATGGTACGCAGAGGTTGAGCTCACATGAGGATTTCAGGGAGAGCCTGGAAGCTCCCAGGCAGGTCCAAAAATGGCTTGAGAGAGCAGAGAAAGGAGACTGGCTTGGTATTTTTATGGAGGTTAGGGGGTGGGACTAGAGTGAGGGTTTAAACTTGCATGCATGGTTTAAACATCTGGCTAGCGCCAAAGGAGAGAGCGCCCGGGCTATCTAATTAGCTTGCCCAGATGAGAGGCAGAGGAGAAGAGGGAGGGGTGAGTCTTAAAAGCTCAGATTCTTTATTACAAGATTTCAAATGGAGATGAGCCAGCAGAGAGAGTTCAGTGTTTTGCTCTAAATCACTTAACTATTAAGTGATGGATTGAGTTTTCAACCCAAGTCAGTCTTTTGCCCAAACTCGTGCTTTTTTAAAAAAAAATTTATTGAAGTATAGTTGATTTACAATATTGTGTTAATTTCTTCTGTACAGCAAAGGGACTCAGTTATACATACCTATATGTGTGTGTATATATATAATTTTTTGTCTTCTTTTCCATTATGGTTTGTCACAGAAAATTGAATATAGTTCCCTGTGCTATACAGGAGGACCTTGTTGTTTATCCATGCTATATATAATAGTTTGGCTCTGCTAATACCAAACTCCCATTCAAACTCATGCTTTTAATTACCACATTAACTGGCTTTGTGACCTTGAATGAATTACTCAACCTCTTTGAATTAAAACCTCAGTCTTCTCATCCATAAAATGGAAGTTGTGTCTCTGTGCCTGGTACATCGCAGGTGTTGTATTAATGGTGGTGATAATCATTGCCCTTTTTTTTTCTGTTGAGGCTGTTATTGTTGGTGCTATTTCTGTCCCCCATCTTGCCTGACTCCCTCAGGGCTTCTGGATACCCTGGTGTTGTTCTAGTGTGTCTTTGTAAAAAGTCCAGCATAGACTTTACTTCCATTTTCCCAAGGAGTATATCCTTGGACACGGTACTATTACCACTTTCTTGAGATAAGGTTGAGAAGACTCATCTTGCCAAGTGAATCAGCAGACAACCTTAATATCTGTCTTCAGCTTCAGAAAGGAAGCTGCAAGTCTTTCCATCAAGCAGATACCACAGCCATGTGATCCAGGAGGTCAGAAGTGAGAAAGGCCTCTCCCACTCTCTCCTTAGTTATAAGCTTTGGAATATCATCTCTTCAAGGTGCTAGGTAAGAAGAGGTGTGAGATGGGTATTATTACCCTTAGTGATTCTTTAATGTCACGAGGTTCCAGAATTTTCTATTTCTCTAATACTACTCAAGCTCACCCACACCATGGGCTAAGAGGTGTTTTGCACATAGTCTGTCCTTAATTCATCTTTGTTGAATTCAAACCATCACATTAAAGACTGATTTTTGAACCAGCGGGGCACCAACTAAGCTACCAATGGTTTATGAGTTTTTCTTTTAAAAATGAAGCCAAAAAGATTAATCATAAAAAATAAGGGCTGTTGCAGAACGCATTTTGCTAGTAGACATCTTTTCACATGTGGGGACTGAAATCACTTCTGAAAAATTCCAGGGCCCCAGACAGCACGTGTGTGAACAATTGATTCATCAGGTGATGAAACCAACTCACAGCCTGGGACTGTAGGTCCTTAGCCCGCAAATGCCAATTCTTTCAGCCAAGGGGAGGAAGATGTAAAGCAAAGATACCATTCAAAAAGCTGTGATAGAAACTTTCCTGGGAATTTCAAAAATCATTATTGGAAAAAGAATCCTGGCATATGTCCTTCAGCCAGCAGTCCTGTTGGGAATGAGAACAGATACTACTGTGGCTAAAGAAAAAGCATAGGTGCTGTTCTGCATATTGACTACCACTGTCTTCATTACTTTTTAATTAATTAATTAATTTATGTATTTATTTATTTTTGGCTGTGTTGGGTGTTCGTTTCTGTGCGAGGTCTTTCTCTAGTTGCGGCAAGCGGGGGCCACTCTTCATCACGGTGCGCGAGTCTTTCACTGTCGCGGCCTCTCTTATTGCGGGGCACAGGCTCCAGACGTGCAGGCTCAGTAGTTGTGGCTCACGGGCGCAGCCGCTCCGCGGCATGTGGGATCTTCCCGGACTGGGGCATGAACCCGTGTCCCCTGCATCAGCAGGCGGATTCTCAACCACTATGCCACCAGGGAAGCCCCCCCCCCCATTACTTTTTAATTTAAAAAAAAAATGCATAAACCTTTAAAAAAAAAAATGAAAGAAAAAGCATAACACGAGTCTTTTTCTTCCTGCTTTTTAAACCCGAAAACACCATCTCCTGCAGGCCGACACAGGACAGGTGGCATCCATTCAAATTGGAAATGAGGTACGGAGGTAATAGACAGTGGGATCCACTGTGGCCGGCCTCGAGGGAGTGGCCCCGGGTCAGAAGGCTCATTGTTTCTCTCTTTTAATGAGGAGACTCTATAAAATGTCCAGCTCTCGATGCCACTTTGATTCCCTCAAGTTTATTAATTGTTCTTTTGTGTGCTCCCCTTTGCACAATTTGCTTTTGATGAACCCCCGAGTGTTCATCACGACTGGACAGGGCTGCCTCTCACAGAGACCTTGGGCGTTCTGTGAAGAGAAATGGGAAGACTTGGTTCTGGGTGGGAAGTTTCCAAAGAGCCTGTGTCACCTCCTAGACACAGGCCCTCAGCATGTAGGAACCCTCAGAGTCGGGGAGAGGAGAGTGAGAGTTCACAGGTGAAGACAGCTGGAGAATCTTCTACCATCTCCAGACCGGAAAAGGCAGGATCGTGTGATGGGTTAGTGGGAGTGGCTTCTTTCCTCTCTCCCACCACAGCATGACACCCACAGCAGCCACTTGCTTCATGCAAGGTGGGCTGGGGAGACTTGGGGGCTGGGGAACAAGATCCATGTTTCAGATGTCCCTCCTTTTCACACCATTTCTCATCTTTATATACATACTCCTCAACAACAATAAAACCCAAACTTAATGGCACTCTGGGCTCAGAGAAGGAGGGAAAGCACACCTCCTAACGGTGTGGTCCATTTTCTAGCTGGATAAATGGGAACTTTGGTAGTTTCCCCGCAAATTCTGTGCATATAACCAAAGCAGGGTGTGGTAGATTTCAGTCATCATGAAAGAGCTGGTTTTGAAACTATCTGGGAACAGGGAGTGTCTTTCTATTTTTCAGAGCCCCTCAAATTAAGCCACAAGGACCTCAGGATAGGCAGTGTGGCCCCAGGAAAGAAGAGGGGGAGCTGATATGTACCAGGAGGCCCAAAGTTTTCACATCTTTGGATGTAGTAGTTGCAACCCTAGGCCTCTATCCTAGTGAGGAAATATTCAGAAATGCAGACAAAGCTTTATGTGTAAAAATATTGATTGCACTAGTGTTCTTCTAGCTGAGAAAATAATTAGTCCAAGAGCTGGCAAATAATTTTTTAAGAGAGAAAACTGCCTTGGCTTAGGGTCACACCTTCTGGGGGTAGCTATGGTTATGAAGATGAGTCAGGCTCTCTAGTGATGAACGGGAGCTGGGCAAAGCCATAACGAAACTTCTCTGTCTACGATGTTTCTGGGAATCTGAGGGTTAGGAAGAGCTGACGATAGAATAGAGAGAGAATGAACAGAGTATCTGGAAGTGGCGGGTATCAGAGGAGCTGTACAGGAATGTCTTGGCTTATGGGTGAGTTGAAGGAGTGGGTAGTCTGCAGGCGTCTATCTGTTTGAGTTTATTGAATGGGGGAAAGAGAAAGGGAAAGGAGGCAAGCTGGATATGGGAGACAGAGTGGTGCCCCCTGGTCCATGGGCAGAGCTCTAAGGCCTAAGCAGAGAGGTTATTTTCACAGAGGGACTCTAGGCCCTCACTGCTCACCAGGTGCTGGGAACAGCAGCATCAGCAGTACCTGGGAGCATTTAGACCCAAGACCCACCCAAGACCGCGTGAGCGGAGATCTGCATCTTAACAAGATCCGGCTGATTTGTGTGCACGCTGAAGTTTGGGAAGTGCCGCTCTGGAAGACCCAGCACATCCAAGCACGTCTCAGAGAGCAGAAACGAGCAGCATCTCCCCACGTCTGCCTAGAGCACTGCCCTGGGTTGGATCACAGGGTATAAAGTGGAACCAAGAGGGCCCTGGGATTCTCATGGAAGGAGGAGTGGCAGTTAGAGCATAATCTTCAGGCGATTTTTTTTTTTTTTTTTTTTTTCAGGTGGTGGAAACCAATGAAAAGGACTGAGAGAGAAAAGTATGCCAGGATTGTTTGAGAACAAACATGAGATATACTGGGAGGTCTCAAAACTAATGCAGGTTTGGAGAAAGGGGGGATCTTGTGTTACATGCAAGCGCTCTTTGGGTTAGAACTGTCAGCAGGACCACTTCATAGCCATAGGCTGGAAAGGCCTTGGGAAGACTCAGTGGCATGGGTAGCTGGTAGGGTCTTCACTAGAAGCAAAGTATATAATCAAGGGCACAGTATACAGTCAATAACGTTGTTTTTAAAAATACACTTAGGAAAAAAGATCAGAAGGAAATGGACTCAGTTTCTCTCTGTGGGATTTCAGATTTTACTTTTCTACATTTTCGTACTGTGCAAATTTTCTGCAGGGATGGTAGGTAACTATAAGTAGAAAAATGCAGCAAGATGGAAATCATGCCTACCTTCTTCACATTCTCCTGTACTTTCCAAAGTTTCTCTGTGAGCTGGTAATACACTTGTAATCAGGAGGGAGACAAGAAGAAGCAGGGCATGTGCTTCTCCTTCTGAAGCACATTTGAAACCCCACTTTCAAATTTTGCAAAACAAAAGTGAGAGAGAGAGACAGACTCTAGGGCAGGATCAGATCTTCCAGTTTTAGGAAAATTTCTCATTTTGCAGGTATGGAATGTCAGGCCTTCTGTTTTGAGCTAGGACTATAAGCCCAGCTCTCTGACTTATTTCCTAATGGCCTTGACCCTCGTCAAATACAAGCCAGGGTATTGGTTGACTTCTTTGCCCTTGTTTGTGTCTTTGGTTTTGACAGACAGTAGTTTGTTATGGTGGCAACAAATACCGGCTGGGCCAGCTCTCCCTGGGGTCTGGCCAGGCAGCTTTCTTCCCTACTCTGTCTCTGTAGCTGTTTCATGGGGCTCAGCTGGGCAGAGACTCAGAGAGGCAGCTGGGGAGGAGGGACCTGCTGGATGGTGGGAAACAGACCAGAGACCCTTTACTGGCACACAGACAGCCTATAGCTCCCTGCCCATCAAGGCGAGGAGGGTAAGCCAGCCTTTCCTTCCTTCCCCATGTCCTTGCCCATCAGGCTGCATGCTGCCCTGTCACCACTGATTTTTCCTTTCCAGGATGTATTTTCACTAGTTTGCACCTGGTAAAAAAGAAAATAGGTTTGTGGTCAGGGGGACACAGCGTATTTTGCCGTGGACAGGGCTTGAAGGCTAAACTCTGGCCTTCTGCAACTTGGGGAGAAAATTCTGATGCACAAGAAATTATGTGATGCAAAGATCACATAAAAAATATTACTGGCTATATTTTTTAGTGACTCTCACTATTTTCCAGGCATTGACATGGGTGCTTTATATGTAAATTTTTGAGAATCTAATGTAGCGGGATATGCAAATATGACTACATTATTTATTTCTGCTGCTTGGAGGAAGTAAGCTCTTCATTCCTGGGGGAAGGGAGGCCACTATTGGTCTTCTGAAGGCTGATCCTTCTTTCCCTGAGGAAAGATAAACCAGCTCTTTGATGGGCTGTTGGCTTAATAAATCATCCAGCACTTCTCCCCTAGAGCCACTAAACCTCCTCATGAAACCAAAGAGTAGGAAGGTTTGCTTTTTTCTTTTTAAGGGTTGGGAAACAAAGGCTTAAGGCAGAGGAGAGTGGAGTTCTCCAGAAGTCAGGATAAGGAAAGAGGGGTGGTTGGTGCATTCTGATGGTGGTAAAACCTGAGCCCATATGCACCCAGCACTCTAGAAGGTGCTGGAGCTTGGAAGGAGATGGCTCAGGGTTGCATGTGGGTGCTGGAATTCAAAAGCAGTGAATCTCCCAAGGCCAGCTAGGCACGAAGGTGGTGCAGCCACCAGCAGGGCCATCTGCCTTTGACAAGGCTGTGTGAATGTGGCAAGATGCATCTTCAGGGGTCATCTCAGCAGACTGGTAACCTGAGACCTCTCCCCCACCAGATTTCCTTGACTGGATTCCTGGATTACCAGGCCAAGGGGTCAGGAGCCGAAAAACATGACAGATATTAGACTGGTCATGACATTGGTGAGTGGAGTGTGGGACCCAGATTTGACATGATTTAGAAAAAAGTAAAACAACCACCACGATGGTCCAAAAAAGGCAAAACTAAACTCTACATTTTGGAATCGGTACATATGCGGTAAAATTATAGAGAAAAACAAAGGGATGATTATGAGGAAATTCATATGGGGGGAGGAAGGGTAATGTGATGGGGAGTAGGCTTCTAAGTAGGATTGCAAGACAGAATACAGGACACCCAGTTACATTTCAATTTCAGATAAACAATAAAAAATATTTTAGTGAAAGTATTTCCCAAATATTGCATGGGACAGACTTATAGTTTAAAAAATCATTCATTTCTTTACCTGAAATTCAATTCTTGTATTTTTATTTGGTAAATCGGGCCACTCCATATATAAGGTACTAGTGATGTTCTATTTCTTGACCATGGCTATTCTGTTTTTTGACTGTGAAATGTTCATATGTTTTATATGTTCTTGTGTATGTTCTTTTTCATAATAAATTTTTGTTTAAGTGTTCTCACTCCTGAAATACTGTGGAACAATTTGCACCAATTACAGAACCACCATCTTATTTATCCGGTCCCTTCCTCCCCGTCCCCTCTCCAACAAATGTTATAAGAAATGTACCCATATCCAATTACAGATGAGGCAACTGAGGCTCAAAAGTTAAATAACTTGTCCAAAGTCACATAGCTTGTGAGTGGTAGAATCAAGTTGGAACCTGAGTCTGTCAGACCCCAAAGTCTGTAAAATGCCTGTGTTATGCAACAAAAGACAACATAGATCAAAATCTCCTGGAGTTCACAGGAAACTTACAAGGGATTCCCAAGTCATTCTGACAGTGAGGTAATGAGTAAAAAGTTTCCAAAGGAGAATAGAAAGAATCATCAGACACCAACACTGAGATGTCATAGCTGTTGGAATTCTCTGACGAGGATTTTAAAGCAGCCATCATAACAGTGCTGTGACAAACAATTTCGAACATACTTGAAATAGTGAAAAAATAGAAAATATCAGAAAAAAAGAAGATACAAAGAAGAACCAAATGAAAATTTTAGAATCCAAAAATACATGTCATGTATGTCATGACATACATGTCTTGTCATCAGACTCTCAGAGAGGAGAAGGGGGAGGGGGCTGAAAAAGTACTCAAAGAAATTATGGCTGAAAACTTCCCGAATTTGGCAAAAATGGGAAATATACAGATTCAAGAAGCTGAGAGAATTTCAAATAGGATAGATCAAAAGAAATCCACACCAGGACACATTATGATCAAACATCAGAAAACTGAAGACAAAAACAAAGAATCTTGAAAGTAGTGGGAGAGAAATGCCACTTTTCCAAAGAGGAAAAACAGTTTCAGAGACAGTGGGGCCCTCATCAGAAACCACGGAGGTCAGAATAAAGTAGCACATTTTTCAAGAGCTGAAAGAAAATAACTGTCTGAGTTCTATATCCTGTGAAGCTATCCTTCAGGAAGGGCAATCAAGACATTCTTAGATGAAGGAAAACTAAGAGAAATTATCACCAGCAGACCTACCCTAAAAGAATGGCTATCAGAAGTTCTTGAGACAGAAAGGAAATGATAAAAGAAGGAATCTTGGAACACCTGGAGGGAAAAAGAACAATAGAGAGAGTAAAAAATATGAGTAAATGCAATAGACTTTCCTTTTCTTCTAAGTTTTCTAAATTGTATTTGTTGGTCTAAGCAAAAAGCGTAACATTGTCTGATGTGGATTTCAATGCTTGTAGAGGAAATAGTTGAGAAGATTGCGTTATAAATAGTGGCTGGGGGTAAGGACGACCAAGGGACTTAAAGGGATATAAGATTTCTACACTTCACTCAAACTGATAAAATGTTGGCTCCAGTAGATCCTCGTGGTGATCTATATCTTGATTGTGATGGTGGTTACAGAAATCTATGCATGTGATAAAATGGAATAGAGCTATATACAACCATTGTTCTGATGTCAGTTTCCTGGTTTTAATATTGTGTTATAGTTAAGCAAGATGTAACCCTTGGGGGAATTAGGTGAAGGGTACATGGGAACTCTGTCATATTGCTGCAATTTCCTATAAATCTGTAATTATTTCAAAATAAAAAGTTGAGAGAGAGAGAGAGAGAGAGAGCGCAGAGGGCTATGATTTTCAATACTTGGGCTTTTCCGGTGTAGTTTGACTTCAGGATGTGTAGGAAAACCCCAAGAGGTTATAAGATGTCTGAGTTATGTTCTGGCTGGATAGAGATGCCACCGATTGAACTGAGGCATCTGCGAGTCAGCCTGCAACAAGATGATTTTGTGTCTGAAACACATGCTGGTTTCCTGTGCCTTTCAAGGGAATCAATATATTGACTTTCATTTACCCGGCCATATGTGGTCAGGACATGGTTTATCTAGCCATGTCTCCTCTCCCTGTGCATCAAAAGACACTGCATTGAGGAAGCCAATTGAGAGGTCCAAAACCCAGTTTTCCTAGGGAAGAACAGGTCGCAAAACAGAATGTTTCCCTATTCAGAATTTCCTTCTCCTCCTTCTGGCCTTGACCTTTTGTGTGCACGGTCTGGTCTATCCTGATAATGTACATACTATGGACACCCAGACCTTCTGTAAGTCCTCTCAGCTCTACCTCCAAACTCTCCTTCAAAATTTCCCACACTTTTCTTTATCTATTGCCATTTTCCTTGTCCAGGTCACCCTCACAACCCATGTGAATTACTTCAATATTCTCTTCTTGGTCTCTTTCCTCTGTCTTGCACCCTTAGAATGTGTTCTCCATACATCAGTCCGAGTAATGTTCTAACAATGTACGGCAGATCACGTCACACCCTTGCTCAGCACCTCTGATAGCTCCCCTTGCATTTGGAATAAAATTTGCACTTGTTACCAGGGCCTGCAGGATCCTGCGTGACCTGGCCCCTGCCTATTTCTCTAACCTCGTCTCAGTGATTCACTTGGTCTTAGGGACATTGGCTGCCTTTGTGTTGCTTCCCCAGCCAAGCTGTTTCCCACCAGAAGCTTCACCCCACTCCTTGGAACAGGCCTCTTGCTGCTCTTTGTGCAGCTCATTCTTGCTTATTCTTTTTTTTTTTTTTTTTTTTGCGGTATGCGGGCCTCTCACCGCTGTGGCCTCTCCTGTTGCGGGGCACAGGCTCCGGACGCGCAGGCTCAGCGGCCATGGCTCACGGGCCCAGCCGCTCCGCAGCATGTGGGATCTTCCTGGACCGGGGCACAAACCCGTGTCCCCTGCATCGGCAGGCAGACACTCAACCACTGCGCCACCAGGGAAGCCCCATTCTTGCTTATTCTTGTGTTACAGTTGCAATGCCTCTTTGACCTTCTTTGACCCCCATCTCAAGCAGCTCCCATGTCATTGACTCCCCATTACATCAGCCTGTTAATTTTCTCCATAGCATTTATGGTACTTTCTAATGATCCTTGTTGCTTTCTTGGTATTGTCTGTCATTCTGATAAAAATTAAGCTCCATGAGGGCAAGAACTTAGCATTCCTATTCACTGTGATAGCCTCAACTCAATAAATATTTGTTGACCTCGCACACTGTTGTGGGAATATAAATTGGTGGAGTCACTATGGAGAACAGTATGTAGGTTCCTTAAGAAACTGAAAATAGAGTTACCTTGTGATCCTGCAATCCCACTACTGGGCATACATCTGGAGAAAACTATAATTTGAAAAGATACATGCAGCCCAATGTTCATAGCAGCACTATGCATAATAGCCAAGCCACGGAAGCAACCTAGATGTCCATTGACAGATGAATAGATAAAGAAGATGTGAGATCTATCTATTTATCTATATATATCTATATCTATATATAGATAGATATAGATATACACACACACAATGGAATATTACTCAGCCACAAAAAAGAATGAAATAATGCCATTTGCAGCAGCATGGAATGAACTAGAGATTAGATAAGTGAAGCAAGTCAGAAAGAGAAAGACAAATACCATATGATATCACTTATATGTGGAATCTAAAAAAGGATACAAATGAACTTATTTACGAAACAGAAATGGACTCACAGACATAAAAAACAATCCTATGGTTACCAAAGCGGAAGGGGAGTAGGCAGGATAAATTAGGAGTTTGGGATTAACAGATACACACTACTATATATAAAATACACAACAAGGACCTACTGTATAGCACAGGGAACTATATTCAGCAACTTATAATAACCTATAATGGAAAAGAATCTGAAAAAGAACATACATATATATATTTGAATCACTGTGCTGTACACCCAAAACTAACACATTGTAAATCAACTGTACATCAATAAAAATTTTAAAAATAAATATTTGTTGAAATAGTGAGTGAATGACTGAAGAATTGCAGACCGGTAGGGCTGGCAGGGATACTTGGAGGCTCTTAGGAGAGACAACGATAACAGTCATGTGACATGTGTATGCAGCATCCTTGGAGTTTACAGAGCCTTTTGAATCCTGTGCCTCCATTTAACAGATAAGAAGCAGCGACTTTTCTCAGGGTCACCCAGATGGCAGCAGGCAGGTGCTGGATTCCAGATGCGGGAGCCCGGAATCCAGATAGGACAGTTCAGTCAGTCTCTGAGCACACCGGCCTCTGGCAGAGCGCTTTGGAACAAGAGTCACCATTGTCGCCTGCAGCTGGGTAACTCTCACCATTTAGCCGGCAGCAGGGTCTTCTGGCGTTCTGCCCGGGCCCCATCACCTGAATATACAGCAAAGCTAAGAAAGAGAATTCCCCAGGGAGGGCAAAGACTTCAAAAAGCAGTGGAGACAGGACAATGCGAGGCGGAGGAAGAGAGACAGGCAGGAAGGTAGATGGTGAGACGGAAGCATCTTTTAACTGAGCTGGTGCCCTGGAGGCATCAGTTTGTCAAACCTTCAGCATCCCCCACTCCAGAGAGCAACCAGAGCAGGACCTGGTCTCTGTTGCCTGGAGAGCCTCCCCGGGAGGCCTCTGCGGTCCCTCTCGGTGCTGTGCACACAGCGAGGTGTGCGCTCGGAAACCTGCCCGCCCCGCTGCTGGATTGTGTTCTCCCGGGCGGTCCTCTGTTTCCTCAGCCTTTTTGAAAAGGTTGAGATAATAATGAGAGAATTTCAAAAGCCACTCTTTGTTGTTGCTCTCCTCTTGTTTCAAAAGAATCGTGGTTTTCAAGAGACTAACAATCTCAGTTTCCCCAAAGTATCCATCGGAGCGAGAATGTTACCACAGAAATTCCACTTGCATCTACCTTTAATCATGTGGCAAATTACCTTATTAACCACCAGGGAGTCTAGTCTTATTACTGAATTAAGCCATCTCTTTCTTTTCTTCTTATTAAAACCACATGGGTTTTAACTTCTGTGCGGTTGTAGATTCTTTCCCCCTTCTTTGGATGTCCCGGAATAATGGCTGCATGAAAGAATTTCTGTTATTTTGTGTTTATGACTAAAGGGTTAGCAACATTAAATAGAAGGGTGGAGAGGCCTTGGTGGAGACCGTCTGGACAGGCTCACACTGATCAGTGATGTAACAGCCACTTGGGTGGTACGGAACTCTGAGATGTGTACCCGTCGCTTACTGCTTTCTCTCACCCAGACTTCTGGAATACCAAATCCTGTCATTAGACAGCTCACATGTTAGAAAAACAAAAGGACAGAAAAAAAGAAAAAGAAAAAGAAAACCCAGTCCCCCCCCCCCAGATGGCTGGAGAAATCCTCATTATTGCTGGTAGGAAATTAGACATTTAAGGTTATACTTCAAAGCAACTATTTTTATTACTAGAGGCTCAACATTTTGATTTATTGGGCTGCAGAGCAAGATTGTGACAAATATTTCCACCTCAAAGAAAAGATGAAACAGGCCTCTGAGCAGCATAGTAAGTAGTTTAAAAATAAAGTTTGTTGCAGCTATAGTTGTAATGATGAAAATTGTATGGTTCTACTCACAGCCCCTAGGAAAGGGCCGCTTCAGCACACATGCCTTGAAGAAATGATTTAATCGTGTGGGAATTTTCTTCTCATCAAAGCACAGTACAAAAATTTTGTAAAATGAAAGAGCTGAAACTGTCAGTAAGTCTGCGCTACCTTTCTTCAAAGGTCAGCCCTAAGCAGGGCCTGTGTACAAGCCTATATTTCAGTCTGAGGCACCATTCAAGAGGGATGCTAAGAATGTAGGGTGGGTTCTGAGGAATCTATAAAGATAATTAAAGAATGAAACATAGGGCTTGGAGACAAAGCTGAAGGAATTTAGAATATTCAGCCTTGTTGGGAAAAAAAAAAAACAACAAAAAACAACCTAGAGGGTTAGGTTATCCTTGAGGGTTAGGTTAACCATTTTTGGTAGAAGAAGCAGTAGGTTGCATTAAATGGTGACACATCTTGACTCATCTCCATCTGGACATGACCTTTTTTTTCTATAATATGGACCATTCTGATTAGAGTAATTCGGAGGGAGGTATCCGGGAGAGTATGCATTATTGAATCTGGAAACTGAGTCTCTCAGGCAGGTTGTAGAGTTGTCTTCTCTGCAGGTCTCTGAATAAAGAAGCACTTATCTTCCCAGGTGTGGGAACAGGAGTTGGTAGAAAGAGTAGAGGCTATGATGTGAGGCTCACAGCTTGGGTTGTAGTCTCAGCTCTGCTGCTAATGAGCTCTGTGATTCTGGCCAGGTAAGTTTTCTGGGCCCCAGTTTCTCATCTATACAAACTGATTGGACAAGGTGATCGAAAAGACCTCATGCAGTGTATTTTGATTTTAGGCCAAAGGCAGAATAGGTGAGCAATGAGATCCTTCTTCACTTTATTGTTATGACTCTGCTGCTTGGGAGGGAAGTCTGAGTATATGTGCGTAGGGATGTGTGTGTGTGTGTGTGTGTGTGTGTGTGTGTGTGGTTATATCGGAGGGAGGGTAAGGGGACTCTATATGCACCATAACAATGTTCATACAACTATAGGTGTAATTTGAAATTATGTAAATGACTTTAGTCTTTAAGTGCCATGCAAAGGAATTCTAAAGGTGAATGCTTTGTAAATTGAATAATTACTGCCACATGCATCTGTTTTGTAAGCACACATTATCACTTGTCCTGGGCCTGTGGCAGTGCTGAATGCGATGCTGAGCTCCACAAATGTGTACATGAATTCACGGCTAAGATACTCTAGCGTCGAGTATCTCCACAGTCGACGCTAAGAACAGAGATAAGGGAGCTTCCACAAAATAAGCCTGAAATACTGCAGAATTCTGATAGACTTTTTATATCACAAAAGATAGGTAAATCTTGCCCAGGTAAATTTTAAAACTTTTAAAGATGCTTTACTGAGTACTAACTTTGAACAATTAGGAAGCCCTCAATAAATTTTGATTGATTGATTAGACAGGGTAGGAGAGAAATCTCTATTAACTAGAAAACTGGACTCAACTGAACATCCCAGCCTCTCAAACTTTGTGCCGTTGGCCCACCCTCTTCTGTTACTGAGGGAAACAGGATAGTGAGTAGGAAAGCGTTCAGGAAACCATCAGGCTGATGGCCACGCAAGCAGCTCGCTGTAAAACGTTGCCCTGATTGCTTACCTTGAGCAAGCAGGCCAAGGTCATGGAGAATCTTCTTGAGACAAGGTCCTGGTGAGTGGGGAGAAAAGAGGAAAGCCGGCGTGGTGCTATCGTGCCCTCCAACGGCTCCCCCAAACTCAGCAACTGACAATTACTGGGCTTCCAACTCTGGACTTCAAAGCATTTGGAAAATGTTCATAAACATGTTCAGGATCCCATGGTGTAAGTAAAACATTTTTATAAGATTATAAAATAAAGAAAACTGGCACACGTCTTGTTTGAACAAGTGTGCTGACCATTTCTTTTTCTAAGGTGAGAGACTCTTAAACAAGTCTTAGTAATTGCTCTGAGGGAATTTGGCCTCTTAATTTTTGAAAACACAATAAAATCCATGCAAGTCTCTAAAGCCTGTAGATGACAGACCCCAAACCTCAGACATACGGGGAGAGAGTTTTGAATGAAAGATGGCTCTGCCCAGGCTATAGTTTGAGAAACAGAATTAAAAAGGAGACAGTGGGATTCTTGCTCTGATCTTTGCTTATGAGGGACTGAAACCGTGCACCTCAGATTGGGACTTGAACCCATGCGGCCGGGACTTGAACCCGGCCAAAACCCAGACTGGGACTTCAACCCACGAGGCCAGGACCTGAACCCGGCCAAAACTCAGATTGGGACTCAAATCCACGCAGCCAGAACTCGAACCCGGCCAAAACCCATGGTCTACCAACTGAGATCACACACCTGGTTTCAGGACTTAGTGAAACTCAGGTTCTTGATGTCTCATGGCAGAAAGAATTCAGTGAGAGACAAAGTGATAGGTAAGAAGTGGATTTGTTTAGAGAGAAACACACTCCACAGACAGAGTGTGGGCCATCTCAGAAGGTGAGAAAGGCACGAGGGTACGGGGTTGTCAGTTTTTATAGGGGTGGGTAATTTCAAAGGCTAATGAGTGGGAGGAGTATTCCAGCTATTTCAGGAAGGGGCCGGGATTTCCAGGAACTGGGCCACTGCCCACTTTTTTATCCTTATGGTCAGCCTTGGAACTGTCATGGCGCCTGTGGGTGTGTCATTTAGCTTGCTGATGTGTTACAGTGAGCGTATACTGAGGCTCAACATCTAGTGGAAGTCGACTTGTCCGCCATCTCGGACCCATTTTGTTCTAATCAGTTTATGTCATGTCCTTGGGCTGTGTCATTCTTTCAAAGGTTGTGCCCTGCCCCCTTCCCTCCTGTTTCAGGGCCATGAGAATTTTGGAGGGCTTCTTCATCCAAAGAACCCCCGCGGCTTCTCTAGGAGGTAAGTAGGCCTAACCATTCATAAACTAGTTGTTTCCAGAAAAATGAGGTATAAAACATCCTTGCTGTGGGGAATTCATATTAATTGCCACTTTTAACAGTTAAAAGCTTAAAGGAAAGGAAGGGTGGGAAAAACAGTTACTTTTTGTGACAAAATATGATAGAAATTACATATAATTTCCTCCTCCCTCCCTTTTAAGGAATTTTCTAAAGTCACAGGAAACCCTGCCCCGAGTCTGTTGGGATCTGAGCGTGGATAGGGGAAGACAGGATGGAATTATTACTTTAGGAAATTGTGGCCCGAGACTCTCATCTTCCTCCTCTGGCCTTTGTTTACCGGTTTCAAAGGCGTGCCTCCAAGTCAGGGCATTGGCTGGAGTAAATAGTCTTAAAATGAGTGGTGGGAGCTCCTCTCGGGGGAGTTGAGAGGATTGGTGTTCTTTCTTCCAGGAAAAGAGAACAGTGGGAGGAGATTTATTTAAGCAATAAGTAGTGGCTCTCTGATAAGAGGCAGCCACGGAGTTGGTCCCCAAGTTTCCAGTTAATGACCAGGCAGGGGGAGGGGCAACAAGATCAAAGTTGCTTTAGGGCAAAATTGCTGACATTCCAGAAATAGTCCCAGATTCCTCACATCCCAATAAGCCAGAATCAAGTTCACTGACTTGTGAAGAGGACACAGCCTTCAGTTCTTTTGTTACCTTGACTTTTAGCTCATTGTCCTGTCTGGCCTCCTCTTAAACCGAAGAGTAATGACTGCTGATTTGACCATTGTTCTCTGCACACAAAGATGTCAGGGGTCAAGATCTGTGGCTACAGAGAATCTAAGCTCAAGAAAATCTAAATGAAGGCTCCATTCGTGCGGTTAAACACTTAGACATGTAAAGACAGTTCGCATGTAAAAGTAATCTGAAAGAAAAAAATCAAAGGAAGTGAGAATCGTAATTGTCCCATTAAGATTTTGAGGGGTTCCAGAGATGATAACACACACACAAACTCTAAACACCTAGAACCTTCTTAGGGTCCTGGTGGCAGTATGTGCTACCTAGCAATAATATGTATTAATTTGGAGTCTCGAGTCCCTATTCTAATCCATTGAGAATTATAATACCCTTTAACAGTCTGTAATAATACTGATGAAAGAGTACCATTTTATGTATTCTAAGAAAGACGTGAAGGGGAGAAGGAACCGAATTTTAAGAAAGACGTGAAGGGGAGAAGGAACCGAAAAATTGAGTCGCTTAAAATATTAAAAGTAAAACTATTTAAAGAAAAATGTTAGCTTTTAAAAAATAGCAAAACAAATATCGGTAAGATATCCTTCTAACATTGGAAAGTGATTGTTACAAGGCTTTGTGTGAATATATATTTTTAATTCCCTAGGGGAAATACCTATGAATGGGAAGGCTGGGTCACATGTATGTGCATAAGAGCCTGCCAAACTGTTTTCCAAAGTGACTCTATCATTTTGCATTCCCAAGAACAATGTAGGAGAATTCCAATTGCTCCAAATCTTTGATAACACTTGGTACTGTTAGTCTTTAATTTTAGCCATCCTGGCGAATGTGTATTGGCAGCTTATTGTTAGTTTTAATTTTCATTTCCCTAATGATTAATGATATTGAGCATCTTTGCATGCATATATTTGCTTTTCCTAGATCTTCTTGGGAAAGTGTCCAACTTATTATTTACTCTATTGCCCATTTATTGTTTGTGGTTGTTTTTCTTCTTATTATTGAGTCTAACTTTTGTCACACATATGTTTGCAAATATTTTCTGCCAGTCTGTGTCTTGCTTATTCATTTCCTTAAGAGTGTCTTAGTTAAGAGCAAAAGTTTTAAATCTTGATGCAGTTCAATTTATCAGCTCTTTTATGGTTTCTGCTCTTTATGTTTTGTTTAGGAAATGTTTCCCTAACCCAAGGTCACAAAAATTTCCTACTATGTTTTCTTCTAGAAGTGTTGTTGTTTTAGCTCTTAAAGGATCCATTTCAAGTTAATTTTTTTTTTTTTTCCCGGTACGCGGGCCTCTCACTGTTGTGGCCTCTCCCGTTGCGGAGCACAGGCTCCGGACGCGCAGGCTCAGCGGCCATGGCTCACGGGCCCAGCCGCTCCGCGGCATGTGGGATCCTCCCGGACCGGGGCACGAGCCCGTGTCCCCTGCATCGGCAGGCGGACTCTCAACCACTGCGCCACCAGGGAAGCCCTCAAGTTAATTTTTTATATGGTAAGATAAGGTGCGAGGTGTTCTTTTTTGTTTTGTTTTATATAACTAAACTATCGTTCCAGAAACATTTGTTAAAAAGACTATTCTTTCTTCATTGAATTACCTTGCACTTTTGTCAAAATCAATCCATAGCCCGACAGGCTTTTTAACCAAGATGACTAGCTGATTTAAAAAAAATTTATGGAGGTGCAAGGGACCTAGAACAGCCCAAACAATTGTGGGGAAAAAAACAATTTTTGAGGTCTTATTTTAGTGGACTAACTATAAATTATATATTAAGACTTACTATAAAGCTATAGTAAACTAAACAGAGAGGTACTGGAATAAATATAGACATATAGAAAAATGGAACAGAACAGAGCTCAGAAAGAAACCCACACATTTATGACTAATTGTTTTCTGTTTATTTAAAAAATATTTTAAACAACTTTGATTTATTATTTTCTGCAGCTACAAATGAAATCACAATGCCAATAACCTGAGGTTTTATTCTCCCTACTTGCTTAGGAAGAGTCCCCAGTTTCCCCAACTAGCTGAGTCCCCTGAAAGTGTCTTCTTTCTAGGTATTTCTTGGGGCTCCTAAAGAGAATCACCCATGTCTCGGGAAGAGCACGTGAGCTGAGTCCATCCCTCAGTATGTGCCATGGACTTCCCCTCTGCCTCGGCTGTAATGTCAGCCCACTGTCCTACCATTTGCCCTGCTGGGGCCACATGAAAATGCCCATGGTCTTTTGGAGTGCCATCTTCCTATTTCCAACGTTGCTGTCAGTTTTCCAGGTGTCAGAGGGGGCCAGGTTCCACGTTTCAATGGGGAGACGAACTTTCACCTCGAGGACTCCTGACCTAACACAGCATGGCTGCTGCCCAGAATCTCACAGTCTCTCAGAAATCCAGCTCCTTCAGTCACTGTTCTAACCCACTCCCCAGGGAGCTAAGTTAACACCAGCCTAAGAGGAGGAGTGGAGAACAGATAACAGGCTCTCCTCCTCCATGTGACCTGTCTCTCTCAGGAATGGGGGCTTTGAAAAACTCAAATCCATGTACAGCCTCTCAACTTTCTTCCCCCACTTTCAGCCCCGAAAACAAAATCTCCCATGCCTATCAACTCAAGGCGCATACATGCTAGGAATAACAGTAATCATTATTAACATTATTGAATGTTTCTTAATAATAGATATCCAAGCCTATCAGTTCTGAATATTGATTGGCCATTTTGGGGGGCACAAATGGAATTCTCTGCTTATCATCTCACAGTCTTGAAAGCTGAGACAGCAAGTGAGTTTATCTGTGGTCATGCACGAAGGAAGTAGAGCCTGGGCTCAGATACCAGGACCCTGAGGTCATCACTATACAAGCTCCCATAAATTAGTGATTCAGTGTTCATTCATTCAGCTGAGGGAGGCAATCATCAGTCCATTCTAGTATTTGAATAAAGCAAATGATGAACTGAGTCCAAATGGTAACACTAGTGGCCCTCCACAGACTGTGTTAGAAGAGAAATATCACAAGGTTTCTAGAGAGTGTTTCTTACTAGTAATTTTGTGGCTTTGAGTTAAGATTTTAGCAAGAGAGGCTGTCATGGAACACTGGGAGACTTTTCAAAAGGTGTGTCTGGGAAGTCCCTGGGAAGGTTAATGAAAGTATGTGTCAAAAGGATCCTGGTGTGTGCAGGGAGGTATGCAATCCATCAAATCAAAACATAATCAAAGGCATAATGGGAAGAAATATAATTATAACTTATACTTACTATTAGAGTCCAGACCTCACCCATGTAATCTCCCACTTCAAACTCAAATGAAAATGAAAGCAAATCTGCTGTATTTCAGATAAAACAGCACTGGATTTATGAGGGAGAAAGTTGATGAGGGGGTGTGGGTCTAGGGGGAAGACTTAATTGTAGGACTGAAAGAATCCAATGAGTAAACCACTCCAAAGGTTATAGAATCCAGACAGCCCTGTTAATATAATGGTCCCACCGATTCCAGAAACACAATAATCCATCAGGGGAGAAAAGTTTTGTTCTGCTCACTAAGGCTGTACTTCTTATTGACTACAGTTCAATAGCATTCCCACATATTTGGAGATAGATGACACATTTATTCTCTCTCCTTTAATAAATACTAAGTTCTTAAGAGAGGAAACCTCCAGGGACTGAATCTCAGGAGTCTACTTTTAGCCCAGATTATCTTTCTATTCTGGTAAAGATGTTGTAAGAGGTATGATTTTTCACAGCCCCAGGAGCCAGATACAAAAAACTAAAGTCTCAGAAACAAGCCGCAGGGACAAGGGAAGGTTGTGGGCAATAAGAGGGAACATGCCTCACTGACATCACACATCCGTGTCACTCGGAGGACAGACCTGCCTGGCTCTACCCAGAGCTGTCATAAAACTTGCTACCATTGTGCCTTCTGGACCCTGCTTACTTTCTCTACAAGCCCAGTAGGTCCCGGGCCTTTCACCTGAGGAAGGTCAAGATGATTTTGATACCGTAAGGCCCATATCTTGTGTTGCATGAAGGTAAAGGGGCCACTAGAGTGTCCCCCGAGTGTCTGGGGTAGAGAACATGTCTCAGGTGGAGAATTGTCTCCTGTGAAACCTGAGATCTGGGAACCCTGGGATCTGGGGCAGAAAACAGCAGAGAATGGCCCTGGACACACTAGCTGCAACTCTAGTCCACATCGCTAGGCATTCAGAACACAAACAGTCCTTTGGCCAATCAGTTAGTCAGTTTGCAGGGTGTGTCTGTGGCTGCAGTGGTCACATAGGAGAGGCAGAGGCAGCCTTTGGCTAGTACTGTTCCTTCTACCAGTGGAGAAGGCAAATCTACTGACCCCCATGGGGGCTAGTGTCCCTTACTGGTGGCCTCCAACTAAGACTGACTGTTTCTGGCTTCCCCATCAGTGACTTGTACTTAGCTGGCCCAGTAGAGATTTCCACTCTGAGTTTTCCAGAAATGACAAAGAGGACTTTAGAGAGGCTGTGATTACTAAGAAAATTTTAAAAGAAAGTTTTCTAGGTCAGTCTCCACTCCCTTCCCAGACACCCTCACCCCTACCCACTCCAACACACATACACACACCAACAACCCATCCACAGAGTTTACCAATTAATAACGGCAGGGAAAACCTTCCTGAAGCTGATCTTATTTGGGGAGATTGTCACCTATATTCCTTATATCCAAGCTTTAATTTTCTTTTTTTAAAATAAATTTATTTATTTATTTATTTTTTGGCTGCGTTGGGTCTTCGTTGCTGCGCGCGGGCTTTCTCTAGTTGCGGGGAGCAGGGGCTACTCTTCGTTGTGGTGCGCGGGCTTATCACTGCGGTGGCTTCTTTTGTTGTGGAACATGGGCTTTAGGCGCGTGGGCTTCAGTAGTTGTGGCACGTGGGCTCAGTAGTTGTGGCTCACGGGCTTAGCTGCTCCGCGGCACGTGGGATCTTCCCAGACCAGGGATGGAACCCGTGTCTCCTGCATTGGCAGGCAGATTCTTAGCCACTGTGCCACCCGGGAAACCCCAAGCTTTAATTTTAAATATGGCACCAGGATAGCATCTCAGAACTTTGAAGGGGCCACATTGTTTGAACAGGGGTTAAGAAAAAAAAAAGGAGAGAGAAGGATCGAATGGGGAGCTGAGGAAATCCCTGATCCATGCAGTCAGAGCGGGCTAGGTTGCAATTTTCTCCTCAAAAGTATGCAATGCTAATTGCCTCCATCCAAAGTAATTTTCTAAGCAGCAAATTAAGAAGCTTAAAAAGAAATAACCCTCAGTCACTGTGGATTAGTGGATGAGCAACTTGGTAGTGTAAGGTCCTGATTGATGTGATACAGAGCTAAATGTGAGAGCAGGAGGTGGCGCCCATGCGGTCTCTGAAATTACGAGCAGCCCCTAAGCCGGAACTGAAAAGGAGCAACTTGGGGGTTTTCTGTGAGCCTCACTAAGGAGGAGATTTATGTAAGCAGAGGATTTCCCCGGCAGCCCAATCAGCCACTTGAAGAGCACCAGGGGCTGTTCCTAAAGACGTTGTCCTTCAGCAGATTTAGGTCAACTTCACTTAAACGGAAAGTTTGCGTTTTTGCCATTGATCTTAAAGGAGTTGAACAAGTTCTCATACAAGCATTCTTCTTCACCCGGAGGCGGTGCAGTAGAGGTGGGGACAGAGAAATTCCGTAAGGACTAGCTCGCTGGGCAAGTTCCTTTGTGTCTTTGGGTCTTCCTTTCCTGGTGCTTCCCTGTTCCATAGTTTCCATAAATGTGGTCCTAATAATAAAGTCTAACAGTTAAATGAACACTCATTTTGTGGTAGATTCTGTTTGGGCCCCCATTTACTTTTTTAATCTTTACGACTGCTCCATGTAGTAAGTACTACAGTTATACCCATTTTACAGATGGGAAAACAAAGGTTTGGAGATGTTATGTAACCCAACCAATGGTTCATAGCTACTAGAAGGGAGAAGGAACCAGAGCTTGAGGTCTTAGTTCCCCAACTAGAGATTGAACCTGGACCCTCAGCAGTGAAAGCATGGAGTCCTAACCCCTGGACCGTCAGGGAACTCCCCTCCAGAGCTTGAGGTCTTGACCACGGTATGTATTTTTATATTTCTATTTTGGACCTTCCAACATTCTCATCTGCTCCCATGGAGTCAAGTTGCTTTCTCCATGAGCGCACATCCGCATCTGTATGAACGCATGTCTCTGGCACTTCCCTTGACCTTTCTGAGCCTCCATTCTCAGTGTTCTGTCTGCTGCCCAGAGAGAGCTGCAATTCACCCATCTAAAGCCAGATCTCACTTTTTCCCTTAAATTTGCTTTCTAGCTTTAAAATTGTGTGTGTGTGATTTTTAAAAAATGAGACTCTGCAGTTAATAACAAAAGCTAGCACTTGTTCATGTATGCTACGTGCTAGCCACTGTTCTAAGCACTTTAGATGTCAACTCATTTAATCCTCATAACAAACTCACTCTCTCCATTCCTTCCCTTATCATTTCTGACCTCCAGTCGCACCAGCTATTCAGGCCACTCATCCGGGCCTCAGCATGTGATACCTCATGTTGTTGTGTCTCTATGTACACATATGATTTTTATCTGTCAATAAAATCCTGTTGAGAACCATGACTATGAGCCCTGGAATCCCCACTGATTACTTAGCACAATGCTTTGTACACTGTAGGTGCTCAATAAGTGCGCTATGGTAAAAGATGATGGCAATGAGGTAAGAGATAAGGATAAAAGGGGAGCACATGGATTTGTTCGGACCTGATATGGAGCTTAAAGCAAGGTAAAGAGAATTCCCTTTGAATAAACTGACATTTGCTTTTATTTGTATAGTGTTCGCATCTGAAAATGGGATGAAAGGGTCCGGGCAGTGAGCAAGTGGGCTATCCCAAGTTATGCAATTAGGAGAAGATGCAGTTCTCTGTTTTGATCCCTTATAGGGACCATGACGTTGCCCTTCCTTACTCTTCAAAGTGCTTTCACGATTCGGAGGAAACAAGTTCGGAGAACTTAAGCAACCGGTCCAGGGTCACACAGCTATGGGCAGAAGCATGCCAAGCATCCAGGTCTCTTTCCGCAGCGGCTCCGCAGCCCATCTGCCTGCACTGACCACGTGTTCCAGATGGACTGCACATGCTGCGGTGTGAACATGCCAGCCGGGAAATCTGAAATGTGTGTTTGATCAATGATGGCGAGGACTCAGCCCTTGGTGAAAACCCACTTGTCCCTTGGACTTGTCTTTTCAGACATATTTGTATTATGATGACAATTAGTAATTACACGGAGTCTTTCAACCTCAAAGCCCTCAAACCCCTTTTAGATTGTAAATATACTAGTGCCTTCTGTTTGGCTTTGTGAGTCACTCTGCAGGCTCCAGCATCATGGAGGTGCTTAGCTGTGGGACCTCCACCGCTGGAGTGTGGGTAGAACATCCAAAAGAGAGAAAGAAAAATCTGCAGGCGAAATCTTTACGCCACGAATGTCTGGCTTTATTGTCACAGACATTAGATCATAACATTTCAAGCAGCCAGTATGCTACACGGTTTGATTACAGATGGCAGTCAATTTTCTCCTTGCCTTTTCTTTATGTCAGTGATATTAGAATTAAGTGAAAAATGAGAAGGGCGTGCTTTGTATTTTCTCTGGGTCTGAATCTCACAGCATCTCTCTTTGTTAACCTTTTCTTTCCTCTTAACTTGGCTTTCTTGTTGTTGTTGTTTGTGTGTTTTTTGTTGTTGCTTTTTCATTTTGAAATCTAGTTGGGATGGTGTATGGTGAGGTCACAAGAGCCCCAGACACCACGGCACTTTCTGTGGCAGGTGCTATGTCGCTCGACTCCACGTCCCCTCCCTCCACTCACCTCTGAGCTCACTGCAGCCCACATCAAGCACCTATACACGCTCTGCTTTTCTTGGCTTCCTCCTGCCCGAGGGCTCTCTGTGGTACCAAAGATGCATCTCAGCCTTCCCAGAACAGTGCGAAGTCTCACAGGTTTAATATTCCCAGGGAAATCCTCAATAATCCTCAGTAATGGGTAAGCAAGCCAGGCTCCCCAGCTCTGCTGGGAGAGCTCTGGGATGCATTCTAAACGTTCCTCAGGGCTTCCCTGGTGGCGCAGTGGTTGAGAATCCGCCTGCCGATGCAGGGGACACGGGTTCGTGTCCTGGTCCGGGAAGATCCCACGTGCTGCGGAGCGGCTGGGCCCGTGAGCCATGGCCGCTGAGCCTGCGCGTCTGGAGCCTGTGCTCCGCGATGGGAGAGGCCACAAAAAAATTAAAAAAAAAAATTAAATAAAATAAACGTTCCTCAGAGCATCCTAGTGCCAGAAGTAGTCCCCATGTGCCTAAGAAAGGGACCTGCGGCTCTCGTCCCTTCCCTTCTCACCTCCCCTCCCCCCTCAGGTGTGTTTCCTGGACTCAACTCCCAAGTCATTATCTGCACGCAAGTCCTCATCTCAGTGTCTGCTTTTGCATGGTTCGCACACAGAGATCCTTCCTAAGTCAATGGTGTTCAAATTGTCTGTCATGAATTCAGTGCTGGACCCAACCAGCATTTTCAAACAATAGGAAATAGTACTGTGTGTCCCAGTTAGTGAGTGTAAGTCCTATATCACGGACGCTTTGGTTCAGATCCACATATGAATGAATACTGGGTCATGGTAAGGATTTATTTCCTCCTGTGGGTCACGGTCAACAGAGTTTCTAAGTGCTTTTGACAATTTTACTTATGAAAAGCCAACATAATTTCAATAAGGGAAATGAGATCAGAGAGATGAAGAAAACAACAGCATCTGAATTGGGAAGTGGCATTTCCCACAGGATAAAGACATGCAAAGAGCCTGGCTGCCGGCCTGAGCTTTGCAGCAAACGTGCTGTGTGCTGTGAGGCAGGTCCTGTAATCCCCAAGTTTCCTTTTTCACATTTCTAAATTGAGGGGCTTCTAGGGGAGGAAAGACAATTCTTCTTCTCTCTTCCCATCTTAGGTTCATTGGCTGGGGCTTTGCAAATTAGAACAACAAAGGAGAGATTAACAGGAGAAAATCAATCAGAAGTTTACTAATGTGTGCATCTGAGCGTACCCGTGGGAGGCCTCAGTGGCCAGTAACTCAAAGGGCTGGTTAGAACTTGGGTTATGGAGCATCTTAACAAAAGAACAATAAGTTTATAGAGAAACGACAAGACAAAGAAAAAGGGCTTTAGGCCTTGGGGGGCAGCAAACTCTGGGAAGGTAAATATATAGGGGAAACTAAGGGAAGGTGCTGTTGCTTATAACGAGATTTGTTATGTAGCTGCCTCTGGTGTAGTCTCTGGGGCAATAAGAGTCTGGAATTGTCTGTGGTGGTTAGGAATTGTCCTGCCCTTCCTGGTAAAGAGGGGGAGGGCTGAGAATTTTCCTTGTGTCTCCTCCTTCTCGATTGTCTTCAGCTCAAAATACTCCTTATGCCAGAGTGGCATATTTTCGGGTGAATGTGCCATACCCCTTCAGGCTCAGCCAGACCATCTGTGGAGTTCTCATTAGTTCTGATACTCTGGGTGTCCAGGCCATTTCTGAAGTGCTGCGGATGTGCAAACCCACCTGGGCTGCTCTCCCCCAACCCTAGCTTCATGAGTGGGTCAGAGTGCAGGGGCCCTTCCCGACTGGGCATAGAGGGAGAGCAGGCAAGGGGCCCCTCTTGGGAATGCTCACCTCGCTGCAGCAGGGCAGGGACCGGCAGATGAGGGGGCCTGCAGGGATGCCACACTGCCTGTGTGGGAGAATGGGGCACGGGACTCGGGGCTAGGGAGTGGCTTCCGGAGGGCCGAGGTGGTGGGGAGTGCAGGTTGAGGGGGGCAGCAGGTGCCACTGAGAGGGAGGGCGCTGGTGGGCAGTGCAGGGGCCCTGGGTTTGTCTTCCTCTCCCCTTGGCAAAAAGAGAGTTGCTTTGGAAGGAACTGGGCAGGGTGGAGGGCAGCACCTGGGGAGACACAGAAGACGTGGTTGCTTGGAGGCCAAAGGGGATTTTTTCCCCAAAAGTCACAGTGCTCCCTGAGGTTAGAGTTTTGTCGAATTTTTTTCCATTGCCCCAACCTCCTACCTTGTTTCCAGCACAGGTTTTAGCACATGGTAAGCTCAGCACATATATGTTATATGAATATTGGAAAGAATACGTACTGTATACACACACTTCTTCCCACATGTCATTCCCCAGCCTGGACTACCCTGGGGTCTTTTCTCCTCTCTTTATTTCATGTCTTTCTCTTCTTACATACTCTGCTCAGTAGTCGACCCTCTATGATGTTTCCTTCGCTTTCCCTCCTCTGCAGCAGGATCCCAGCTGGCAGGAAGGATACATAGCTTGGTACAATATTGTGATCTGCTCTCGTGTTTCTGTCTCTCATTATTCTTGCACTTAATAGCCAATCTTTGCTACCAGGTGAGTTTAAGGAATGAAAAAAAGAAAACAGGGCCCCAAATCTTTCCTTATAGGACAGAAGGTATGGTTCAACTAAGATGAATCCAAGGCAAAAAAAGAAAAAAAAAAAAACCCCACAAAAATGGGTGTGCCACTAGAGAGCATCAGGATAATTCTGTGAAAAATAAAACATGGTCAGGAGGGTAATAATTTAATACTTAAATGATCACTGTATGGGAGGCATTCTTGTAAGAGCTTCACACGTATTGACACATTTAATTAATAAAGCTGTGAAGTAGATGCTAGTTGTATCCCTGTTTTGTAGGTAAGGAGACTGGGACACAGAGAGGTTGAGCAACTTGCCCATGGTTGCACAGATGCCAAGTGGCAGTTGAGATGTGAACACAGTATGTCTGGCTCCAGTGTCTGTGCTTTTACACAGTGACAGCTCTCATACCCGTGGGAGTGGAATATCAGGGAAAGCTTCATGGAGGACAGGGCATTGACCTTGAAGCAATAGGCAGGAGTTGGCTGTTTGGAAACAGGGGCAGGGCGTGCATTTCAGCTGAAGGGTAGGAATGTTTTCCGAATGCCAGCACATCTGTGACAGTCCTAAGGTCCGGGACCAGCTAGTCTGTTTCTTTTGTATGACTTAATGTTGTCAAGTGTTGGACTCAATCTCCACTTGAGAAAGGGTAAATAAATAAAATCTACTGTGTGTTTACATTTGATTTTCCTAGTTTTCTTCTTTTTTGCTTTTTTTTTTTTTCCCCTTCATAATGCTCAGCTGCGAGATGCAAGAGTTTGGGAAGCTTTGACCACAGGGCAGGAGAGAGCAATGTATTCTGGGAATGCAGGATTTCTTCCTTTGGACCTACTTCCAGTGGAAATCCCCATGCATGTCATGTCTCCCATCTGTCTGCTGAAACACAAAGATAAATGCCACAACCAGAGAGCAAGGGAGAGGTTTTTAAAACACCCAAGATGCTTGAAAGCAGAGAATCTTGTAGGGCTTAAGAAAGACTTTTCTCTTGCAGATTCATTTCTCCAGGGAGTGTTAACTGCCCCCAGACTTCATCTCATCCTTGAGTGACCAGGATGCAGCAACTGGTAAAACTATTTTCGCAGTCTCTAAAGCATCCTGGAAGCGCCAAGAGGCCAATTCCTCAAAAGAAGACATACAAATAGCAGTTACAAAGTGCAGGGCAGCGGGGAGGCAGCAAGCCACTGGCCGGAAAAGAGCTGTGTGAGAATCACAGGTGTAACTTACAAGCTTTGAGTTGCCTCCTAAGAGGGCAAAGTCTGAATGCTTCTCAGATATAGAAGCTGTGTTCCATGCAGCGTGGCCCTAAAACATTTTTATGTTATCAGGTCCTGAGCTGGGTTCACTGATTGCCTAATTACTCTTGCTTGGCTCCTCCTCTCTCCCTTCCGTTTGCTGCAGCCAGGAATTATAACCCTGATTGTTCCAGGCTGTTCCTTGAACATTCATGTGTTTCCCTTAACTGGAAATATTACTCGGTGCAGCCGCCTCCCTTCTGGGACTGGAAGATGAGATATTTTGCAAGCTTGTCTCATCCTCTGAAGCACAGAGGGGGACGCTTTCCCCTGACCCTTCCCACACACTCTGTCCTCCTCCTCTGAGTGCACAAACACTTCCTCCGAGACCTATGCTCACCCCCAGAGTGGGAAAGAATGGAAACCTAGCCCAAGATGAGTTTCCCCGCTGTGATGAGTCTGTTGAATATTAAATACAAGACATATTTATTCAGGCCTCAAGTTTAGGAGGAGTGACCGGCCCCTGACTCTGAATGCATATGAATCCAAAGACAGTAGAAATGTATATTTTCCTTGACCAAGAGTAAAGTCCTGAGTTGCTAAAAGGTAATTCCTTTTGCCAAACACAGTGTGGGCTGGGGGCCGGGCACAGTCAGCTCGGCCATTCCAGTAGCCAGGGGGCTGGTGGCCAAGCCTTCTGGTAAAGCACCGGGGAGCCGGCCCCAGAGCAGGGGGGCCCAGCCTGGGAGGGGTGCTGAGCACTGTTTTCTGGGAATTCTTCACAAATCTCCCCTGCGTTCTCCCAGCAGCTGTTGGGGGTGCATTCATGTACCCAGGTACCGGAAGCCTCGTTCTGCGTTCGGTTGACATAGATCTCCGTGAGAAGCTCACACCACGCAGGTTCGGTGGAGTAAACCCAGGCAGAGCCTCACCATGGGAACTGCCAACCTGTGACTTCAGCATCTCTACCGGCCAAGAAGAAGCCAGCGGAAACCTCTGCTCCCTTCCAAGACGCTCTTCATTTTTCTTCTTCTTTCCTAGAAGGATGAGTAGTGGTGAAAATGAACTCTTCTTCACAAAAGTCGCTTCACGTGGCTGCATTCTGGGAACCTTTGGTGTAGGTTTGGCTTGGACGCCACGTTGTCTGTTTTTCTCTTCTGCCCCCTCCCACGCTTTTTAAAACCGATATTCGTTACTTTTATTTTCCCTTTCCTTTTATTTTTAAGTGTGCATTACGCAAACGTCACAAAAGCATTAACAGAATTCTAAGTCAAAGGCAAGAAAAACCATCCCCGATCCCACCACCACAAGCAGCCAAGCTGTTTTCAGTTTTTCAGTCGCCCTCTTCTGCTCAGAGCCACATGAATATGTAACTTTACCGGCATAATTATAGCAGAGAGACCTTTTGCATCAACTTTTTAAAAAACTGAACATTATACGGGAAGCCATTTTCCATGTCATCACGTAGCATTTGCGTTTATCTTTCTACTCTTTGCTTACTCATTCCATTGGGTGAATATAATGCACATAATTGATGTAACCATTTTCCTACACTTAATCAATATGAATGGCTTCCAGCTTCTTGCTGTTAGAGGAAAGCACTCTGCTTTTTCCCTTTGGGATTATTTCCTCATGATAACTTCCTAAGAGTTTCCTTTCTATTTTTGCTTTGGATCCAGAGGTAAATGCTATCTTCCTGTTTGCAAGGTCTTCTGGGGTCTGCCTGAGGGCTGGGAGTCTGGGTGGGAACCTCCTCCCCAGATGTCCTGGGCCGTGGGAGAGGGGGCACAGGCCTTTATAAGGAAGTGGAGAAAACTCAGTGCACAACTAATTAGAAAGTGCCATGAAGCAAGTCGGAACTGTATGGCTTTCCTAGAGTTGATGGCGGTTTCTAGGCAGGCCTGCCCGTTCTCTTGCAGGTGTGTGCACCCTTCAAGGCCATATGGTTTTCGGCTGCACTGGGCCTCATTCTTTGTTCCACCCATGATCCTGTAACTGAATATCAGTTAATAACTTTTCATAAGAGTGTAACTTGGATCAGCTTCGAGGTCCAGAGCTCTGTCTTTTCCAGACTCCTGCTGCTTCTCTGGCACACCTGCCGGGAGAGGCGGGGGTAGGGGGCCCGTGGCCGTCCCCAGGGCAATAACAACAGCCCCGCTCATGGAGGGCCAGCTGCAGGCCAGCAAGTGGAGAGGCCAGGGCACAGAGCTCACTCTTCTGCAGTAACTTGTCTCCCTCAGGATCTGCCAGGAGGGTTGGGGTCCTGTGACTTAAAAAAGAAAGGGCCAGAACTTTTGACTGGAACATACTTTAAGGCAGTTTCCAATACACAGGCAGTGTCTGGCTTATGTGAGTTGACTTACAGGCAGTCCTGAGAGGCTGGAGGTCACTTGGGATCTTGAGAATGGCCGGGGCAGCCCTGTGACCAAAGGCATTCTCCACCCTCCCCATCAGCTGTGGGATTTCCTCCTCTTTCTTCCTCCCCATGTACCCCACCGTCTGCTTAAAGGGGCCCTGCCACCTTGCCCGCTGCCCCCTCTCCCTGGTGGCCTTGACTGAGGGAACAGATGGGAGAAAGCCCCTCGCGGCTGTGGTCTGCCTTGCTTCACTCTCTGCTCACGGCTGTGGTTGGTGGTGTCCTCGGACTGCGGGGCCCAGCAGTCCCAGGGAGCTGGGTGTCCCTCTGAGCCTACTAGAATCTGTCTGATCATCAGAATCGCCAGGGATCTTCTGAAAAATGCTTTTGCCTGGGCCTCATTGCACACCCACTGCAGCTTGGCGGGGGTGAGGGCAATGAGGAGAAGGCTTTCGTGAGCCTGGGAGCGGGCCCTTTTTGTTGTTACCAAGCAGAAAAACATCTCTTGAACACTGCCTGCCAGAGACAGGGGAGTGAGGGAAGCAGGAGACTGATTAACTTGGCAATCACCCAGGAAGGGAGAGGGGGGCCTAGACTAAGCAACAGGGAGATGGGCAGTTGCACCCCGAAGCCCTGAGTCGGAAACAAAGTGATGGAGAGTCAGTCTAGGACATAGAGGTGTCCAGGAGCTGGCCTGACAGAAGGTCCTCACCCCTTAAATGTTCTCATCCACTCACCTGGACCCGTGCCAACCAGACATCCCTGCACCCAAGGCCTGAGAGGCAGCAGAGCAAGGGAGAGGGTTTCGCTTTTTCATCTTCGCTCACGCTGTATCCCAGTGCCCAGCACAGGGCCTGGCCATGCTCAATCAATACTTGTTGAATATTAAAATAAAGTATTAAAATCCTTTAAGTATTTACAGTGACTTAGGAACCGTGCAAACCATTTTACTCGTGGTATCTCATTTAATCTGCACAATGACGCTAGGTGGTGGATGCTATTATTATCCTCATTTTAGGGATGAAGCTGGGACAGAGTGAGATCAGGTTTTGGGACCGGGGTCTCACTGCTAACAAGCAAAGAGCTGGGGTTAGAACCCAGGCCATGGTGGTCCTGCTTTCACTCTGTCCTGGCCCATGTGGCTGGCAGGTTTTGTTCCAAGAGTCAGCCTCCAAGCTAAAAAGCATCACAAATTACATAGGCTTTTGTGTGTCCTCGGCACCTGACCCTAACATATGACACCATCCCTAAGGAAAAATGTCCTCATCGTTCCAAACATGAGGCTTAGGAAAATCCAACTGGAGCCTGGCCAAATGGAAGAAGGGCAGAGCACAATTTGGGGTTCTCCGGATTCCTAAATGCTATGGTCTTGGATGACAATCCTGAGAAATAAAGACCAAAAAAAAAAAAAAAAAAAAAAAAGCTTTGATTAAATACTGTGCTGATTCTTAGAACATCTGCCCTCCATCCCTCCCCACCTGCCTCCCTTCTCTCTCCTTGAGATAACTGGAGGAGCAGCTCAGAGGTTGGATTGGTTCTGGCTAATAACTGGGTGTGCTAGGGCAGAGGTCAAAGGGAGACTGTCCCCTGCCAGCCCTGGCAGCTCTGCTATTTCCTGAATTATCCAGCCAACTTTGGGGCTGAGTTTCCCCCAACTGGCCTCTTAGACCCTTCCAGTGGGGGTCCAGATCCTCACGGAGGCACTGGATCCAGCCAGCACCATTGCCTTGGGGCCCTTCCGATAGGGACATGGGAGCATCCGCCATGATTCTTGTGGACCTGAGAAAAGTTGGCGGGCCAATGCCAGAGTGAGAAGATTGTCTGCCTTGCTCCTTCCCAACCCATCCATCTTCTTCAGTCTCCTCCGGGCCAGTGGGAGGGAGACACCCTGGAGAAACCACTAACCAAGCGCTGCTCTTAAGCAAACTGACTTGACAGACACATTGTAAGGGAGGGCTGGCTCAGCCTTCAGAAATATTTTACAGCAGGATGTGAGAGGGAGTGAATCCAAAAGTGTGTATGTGGCGTGGGGGAGTAGAGATTCAGGAAGGCGCTGAACCATCTTCACGGTCGGCGGGGGCGACCTTTTGCTCCCTAAGAAGCATAACACAAGCTGAAGCAACAGTGACTCCCTGGCGACACTCTTCTCCTCTTATACTCACCTAAAACCCTTTCCCTGTTCTCGTTAGTAACTATGAGTGAATGTTGATTGGTCCCAGGGCTATCCACTAGCTTAAAAATGTTGGGAGAGTCATTGGTTTATGATGGAGACAAATAGAATCTTCAAATGAGAAGTGTGTGCGTGTGCAGTGTGTATGGTGTGGTGTGTATGGTGTGGCATGTGTGTAGCATGGGCTGGGGTAGGGGTGGTGGTGATGGTGGCGAATGTGTGTGTGGTGCATTGTGTGTACGTGGTGTGACGGTAGGTATTGTGAACCATGGAGGGAAGACTTCTCGCTTCCACTTAATCAAGTGAAACAGCCCCTTATAGGTGAACAGTGAGCGTCCCTCCTGATACACATTTTCCACCACAGGTGAAATCCAGCAGACGTCCTAAGTTGAAGAAAGAAAATGCTAGATGACACAGGTTCTTGGGATTTATTTGTAAGGAAACAATGAGTGTGTTCATTATGGTTCCGCGGAGACACAATTGGCCTTCTGTGCAGGCAGGATCATGTAGTGTTACGTACCTGATCTGTGGGAGGGGGACACTGTTGGGGGCCGGCCAGCATGCCTGTGCTGACTCTTCTCCATTTCCACTCAGCTACCCCGTGATGTTGCCGTGGTGCTGCCCCGTCACCCCCAATGGATGCAGCTGGCACTGGGCTGAGGTTGATGCTTCTTGTCCCACAGGGGCAGTAAGGTAGGCATTGAGCTGCCCAAGGCAAAGTGGGATCACAGAAAGAGCAAACACTAGAATTCCTGCCCTGTGGGTGATTCCCAGTCTCTCTGCCAAATCCGCAGTCAAAACCCAACCATCGTGTACCTACCTCTCCATGGGTTTTTCTTTGGTTTTATGTTAGGCTCTGGGGTCCTGGATTTTCCTGTCACTTCCCAGAATTTTCCAGAATTGAGTTTACTTTGCCATATCGTCCAGAACAGGAAAAGATATTGATTTTTGATTATTCATTTCGTAAGCAACCACATTATCAAGTTACCCTATTTGTTCTAATTATTTGTCAGAATTCAGACCCTTTATATGACTCTCTTAACTTTTGTGATTTAGTACTACAGGACACTCTGATAATCTAATTTATTTTGAAGGTAATTTATTTTTTATACCTATATATACATATGTGGGTTTCCATAGTTTTTATTTTTATTTTTTAATTTTATTTATTTATTTTTTGTGGTACGCAGGCCTCTCACTGTTGTGGCCTTTCCCGTTGCGGAGCACAGGCTCCGGACGCGCAGGCTCAGCGGCCATGGCTCACGGGCCCAGCCGCTCCGCGGCATGTGGGATCCTCCCGGACCGGGGCACGAACCCGTGTCCCCTGCATCGGCAGGCGGACTCTCAACCACTGCGCCACCAGGAAGCCCATTTCCATAGTTTTTAAATTCAAAGTTTGAGTGTTTACAACGTCACCAGGGTATGCCTGGTGTGGATCTTCTTTTCCCAAATAATTTGTAACCTTTTGATTAGAAGTCTCAAGTCATTCTGCAGGAACATTATTACTGTTCTTTCCTGGAAAAAAAATTTTCTTCCTACACTTCTCCTCTGTGTCTCTTATAGGTGGTCCAATGTGTAATTTTCTTTATCCTTTCCCTGTGAATAGTGGACAAATTTCTCCCTATTCTCATTTATTATTTCAGTATCTTGTTGGCTGTGTGTTACCTCTGTTGCCTCCACTGCATCTTGAATTTGCTAATTTTTGAAAATCCAAAAGCAGTTCTTAATCTCAGACTGTGTCTTCTCGGATTTCTGTCTAGGGGTCTCATATTTTTTCCAAGTGCTTCCCTGTTTCTTGGAGATGGGGTTCGTCTTTGCTCTGAATCTAAGAACAGCCGTTTGTTTTGAACAGCTTTATCTTTTGCTATATCCAGTGAGCTTTCTTTTTCCCTCCCTTTCTTTCTTCCCTCTCAACCTCAGGGGGAAGTCTATGTATGTCTAATATTAGATGTTGAGATAGATTTTATCAGAGTTTTAGAAGATACTTGTCCAAATATTCTAGTCCCAGACTAAGTATTGAAAGTTTACATTTTCTCTAGTCTAATTGTCTATGAGGCACAGGAAGAAAACAAGATCAGAGGCAGCCACAGGCAGGTGTGTCAGGACGCCAAGAAGCATTTCCTGGATATATGTGCTGTGACACACTAACGGCTAATGGCTATTATTTCTAGCTGAGGTGGATGCCCTCTTGAATAGATGGCTGAAACAATACCCATTTTACCCAGTCCACTGGTTCACGTCGGATGACACTGTGGTGTGATCCCCAGGCTGAGCTGCTTCAGGTGTGGGGTTGGGATTTTCCTAGATCTATTTGCCCCTGAGCTCACCCCTCTTCTTGCCCTTGTCCCATTGACTTTGAAGGTATATCTTGACTTTGTTAGTGATCACAGTCTCTTCCACCTAGTTACATTTTTCTGTCACGTATTTGACAGATTGTATTTTCAAAATGGCCACATGTCATCCTCTTCCAGAACTTTCCAGCCCTTTCTGTCACAAAAGGATGAGTAGTTCCCTTCCCCTTGAAAACGAACTGGCCTTTATGAATAGATGGCAGTCGAAGTGACACTCTGTGACTTCTGATGCTGTGATGTAGAAGGCAGCTTAGTTTCAGCCTGGTTTTTCTCTTTGTCCCTCTATGCACCTTGGGAGCCCTGAGCCCACTTGTAAGTTTGCTGCCCTAAAGCCACAGTGCTGGAGCGAGAGAGGGTGTGGAGAGACCACACAGAGGTAGAAGTGCCCCAGGACGCCCACGAGTCCTCCCAGCATGCACAGTAAGACATGTGAGTGAGCCTCCAGATGACTCCACACTCCAGCCTTTAAGATTCTCCAGCTGACACTCCATGGAGCAAGGATAGGCCTTGCCCCAAATGCAGATCCAGGAGCAAAATAAATGCTGTTGGTTTTTTTAGTCATGAGTCTCAGGGTGCCTAGTCACACAGCAGCAGATGAGGGGAACTCCTGTTTACTTGCAGGTGGGGACTTCATTAACCCCATTCCATTTCCATATATTGCAGCATTCTCCAAAATATCTGGCCTTTTATGTTACCCTTCCCTGTTTCATATTGATAAAGACATTATTTAATTTAATTTATTTTTTATTTCTTATTTTATTTATATAAAAAGAATTAAAATTAAAAAAAATTTTATTCTCGGTCATTTCATTAGACTTGTAGGTGAAGAAAAGATAAAAATGTGGCCTCAAATTGCCACCTTGAACAGAAAATAGTGGTTTAGTTTTCGATGCAGATACTGTGTTATATGCTTAAATTCCCATCCTTTATTCCCATGACAGTGTGAATGAGTTTATCAGATCAGCCCTTGTCATTAGGCCAGCTCTGTTACACTCTTTGGTCCTGCCTGTGTGTATACATGACATTAATATATAATTTGGTGGGATTTCTAAATGTTCATCTGCTCGATAGGTAGGATAAGCCACTTCTAAATGTTGCCTGTCCGTCAAGGCAGCTCGACACAAAATAACCAGAGCAGAGTGTTAGGTAAGGATAAATAAAAATAATAATGCCCTCCTAATTTCATGTGGAATCAACAATTCCAAAATCACCAGAAGCTGTAAGTAGAATGTCAAAACCAAAACTTAAAATTCCTAAAATATTACTGTTTTGTTAAATGGGGAATAAACAGTTGATCCTCTTCCATCTGGGTTGACAGATGATTTTAAGTGTTTAAAATTTTCCAGAACATGCCATATTACAGAGGATTTTCATTGTCCTCTTGTCCTTTCCAGATGTTGAGCCCTGAAACATTCTTTTCTTCCTCCTGATTGGTACTTCTTTCTTGTGTTCCTCCTTTTAATGAGAATATCAGAAGGGTCTTTGGGGGAAATAAGCTCTTGGGTGAGGAAAAGAATCACCTGGCAGAATGGAAAAAGCATAGCCACAGAGGCTGGACTTGGGACTGGATCTTGACACTGCCACTTACTGGCTTGTGAACTTGGGCAGGTTACCTTCTTGGAGTATCAGTTTCTTTATCTGAGAAGTAGGCATAATCACATGTATTAGTTTGCTCAGGTTGTCATAATAAAGTACCACAGACTTGGTGGATTAAACAACTGAAACTTATTTTCTCACAGATCTGGAGGCTAGAAGTCCAAGATCAAGGTGTCATCATGGTTGGTTTCTTCTGAGGCCTCGCTCCTTGGCTTTATTTTTTTTAATTTTTAATTTTATTTTTGGCTGCATTGGGTCTTTGTTGCTGTGGGTGGGTTTTCTCTAGTTGCGGCGAGCGGGGGCTACTCTTCGTTGTAGTGTGCAGGTCTCTCATTGTGATGGCTTCTCTTGTTGCAGAGCACGGGCTCTAGGTGCGCAGTCTTCAGCAGTTGTGGCGCACAGGCTTAGTTGCTCCGCGGCATGTGGGATCTTCCGGGACCGGGGCTCGAACCCGTGTCCCCTGCATTGGCAGGTGGATTCTTAACCACTGCACCGCCAGGGAAGCCCCGCTCCTTGGCTTTAGATGGCTGTCTCCTCCCTGTGTCTTCATGATCTTCCTTCTGTGCATGTGTCCTAATCTTCTCTTCTTACAAGGACACCAGTCATACTGGATTAGGTACTGCAGGTTAGGGCTTCAACATAATAATTTTGGGGAGACACAGTTCAGCCTATAACACACACCTGTCCTAAAAAGGTGTTTTGAGATATTGTAAAATAAAGTTCCTGGTACACAGTACAGATGCTAAAAATGTTAGCTCTCGTTCTTCCTTCTCTCAATTCGAGATTCCTTTGTCCTTGGTAGAAAGGAATGTATTTCCTTTACCCTCAATTTAACTTTCCCTCTTTTTCTTCCCAGGAAATTATTTGTGAGAAATCATGGGAAGATGATCTATCTTAATGTTTTTCTTTTTCAAAGATACTACTTCATTAGTCTCAAAAGGAATTCCAACAATTTTCTTCCTCTCTTCTGGAATGTCAGCATGATGACTGGAATGAGACTAGGAGATGACCTTGACGTTGGAAACCCCATATAAGGTAAAGGTGTGAAAAACAGAAGACACCCAGGGCATGGATGACATTAGGTGGATGCCCATCAGCGTTAGACTGTCTACCTCAGGACTTCATGTTACATGAGAGAGAAAAAAAAAAAAACCCTCTATATTATTTATGCTACTGTTATGTTAGCCCCAAATAATTCCTAACTGGTGTGGAGTTTGAGATCAGTTGCAAAATTTAACATTCATGTTCATAAACTAATGAGCTTCAAAATAAATTGGCTTCATGTCCTTCAAAGCTTACATTTCGTGTCTTACCACTGACTGCAGTTGAGAACACTGCTGTGTGGGCACATGCACATAAATCTGCTCCAGAAAGTAGGAGGGGAAGAGTGGACAGGATTGGAGCGAGCATGGAGGCAAGTGCTATGAGATAAAGTCAGATGAGTAGGTAGGAGTTGGCTCATGCCCAGTTTAGCAATTCACTGTAAGAATTTGGGAATTATTCTAAGTGCAAAAGGGAGCCATGATCTGCTTTGCATTTTTAAAATCCTGGTGTTGCTTAAAGAAAGGATTGTAGAGGTAGCAGCAAGTGTAGAAGAAGAAAGGCCATTTAGGAGACTACGGATTTAGTAAAGGAAGTAGTGACTGGTATGAAGGGGGCGGCAGTGGTGGTACAGAGGCAAGAAAGATGTATTTTGGAAAGAGCACCAACAAAATTTGTTGCTTGTTTGGATGTACAGGGTGAGGGGTGGGAGGAGTCAGGGATGTCATGCAATCATCTGGTTTTAATAACTGAGCAGATGGGTGGTGGTAATTAAGGAGATGGGGATGGGAGAGGAGATGGAATTAAGAGGTTTGTTTTAGATATGGAAAGTTTGAGATGACTGAGATATACAAGTATTAATATCAATTAAGAGTTTGGCTATCTGAGTCCAGACTTTGGAGGAAAAGTTCAAGACAGAAACATAAATGTTGGAGCCCTGTAAAATGGCATCAGAAGCCATGAGATTAGATGAGAACACCTAAGGAAATAAATATGGGTAGAAGAGATGTTCTGAGGTGAACCCCAAGGAACTCTATTCTTTAAAAGGCAGATGGAGAAGAAAGATTCAGGAAAGCAGCCTGGTAAGGAGTGGCCAGTGAGGTAAGAGGAAAAACAGGAAACTGGTGCCCTGGAAGCCAAGGAAAGACACAAAAGGGAGTGGCTAACCCCGTGCAATACTGTTGAGAGTTTAAAAACAGGACTGTAAAGAGCTCGTTGGACTTGGAGAGATGGCGTTCATGTTGACAAGAGAGAGCAAGTGAATTCATGGGAGGTGAGGACGTGAAGGGAGTGGGTGGGGATAATTCTTTTGAGTTTCCCTCTGAAGGGAAGCAGAGGAATGGCGTTGTAGCAGATGGAGATGTGGGAACAAAAAAGGATTTAAAGATTCGAGAGATACTGAGCATATTGGTATGCTGATGGGATATATCCACTAGAGGGAGATTGATGATAAGGGAGAGGGAATAATTGAAGCAATGAAAGCCCCAGGGAGTTGGGCCAGAGTGTAAGTTCTAGAGCACAGGTGGACTGTGATGGGAGAAGAGACAGGGTTTTTGTTTGTTTGTTTGTTTGTTTTGCGGTACGCGGGCCTCTCACTGCTGTGGCCTCTCCCTTTGCGGAGCACAGGCTCCGGATGCACAGGCTCAGCGGCCATGGCTCACGGGCCCAGCCGCTCCGCGGCATGTGGGATCTTCGCGGACCGGGGCACGAACCCGTGTCCCCTGCATCGGCAGGCAGACTCTCAAACACTGCGCCACCGGGGAAGCCCAGGGTTTTTTTTTGTTTTGTTTGATTCTACTGCAGATACTGCTGCACAGATCACCTATTTATATCAATATTTTCCCACATCTCTAACATGTTCTTAGGACAGAGTTGCCAAGGTCAAGACCATGGACATTTTTTAAGGCCTTGACACATTTGGAAAGCTGCATACAGAAAAGTTATATCAATTAACATATCTCATTTTCATCTTATGTACGTTCCTTTGAATATTTTAAAATAATTTTCAGTCATTATAATTTTTCTTTTGGGAATGTTCTACCACTCTTTTGTACATTTAAAAAATTGGAACACTAATGATTTTTAAAATATGTGTATGTTTTTAATATATTAATAACTCTTCCTTTTGCTATATTTGCTGCATATCTATTTCCCAGTTTGCTGTTTGCCTTTTAAATTTTTTGCAGGATGCTTTTCTATCAGTTTTTCCTTTGTGATTCCTTCTGTTCATTTTATGCTTAAAAAGTATTTTTTTCTCCCAGGAAACAATACTTTAAAGAATGGTTTGGAAAGCACGAGAATGTTGTGATCAAGGTTGCCCTGGCCCTCAGTACTATGAACACATGGCTCAGAAATGGAGCAGTTCCCCTAAGCCCACTGCACTTCCAGCTTCAGGAAATGAAACATTCCCCGAGAAAATGCATCATATTTCATGTCTGCTAAACAGCAAACAACAAAACTCAAGTAATCTACATCAAAACAGTTGCCCATAGAAACGTTCACAAATGAAAATTTTGCAACATCAGAAGCTAAGCCAAGTAGTAACCAACCCACAACGCAAAGCCCAAAATGCTGCATCAAGTTACCAATTTTCTGTGATATCTTGCTTTTCAGTTGTTTATCTAATGAAATACTCCTTTGTTTCACCCAGAGAAACTTCTGGTCTGTGATCATAACTTCCTTCCTCCCTTGCCCCCAGTGTGCAGTATAGGAAATTATTATGGATCTACAGTTATTATCACAGGAAAATTAGGTGTCCCTAGTCTCTGAGAAGTAATGTAGGTGGGGGAATAAAACATGAATCAGGCACGGGCACTCACTTTTCTCCACGGTGTGGGTGGTTCATTCAGTCTAGAGGAAGACTCATAGCTTGATACCCAGAAGAATACCTGGTCCCTCATGTATGGGTAACAGTCAAAGCCACTTTTTGAAGGATGTCTTCTAAGGTCTTTATCATCTGCTATTTCCTTCCTTCTCCCTCCTCTTTCCTCTCTGTCACATCCTTAGCCCTGAACAAGATGGCCCCTGTCCTGGACCTTCCAGGGACCTGCTCTTGTTTTCCTACCCCTCCCCATGGGATGAAGAATTCACCAGCCAAGGGGTCACGTGCACCTAGAGCCTGCACTTCAAGACCTTGCTCTAAGAAGTCAGGCAGAATTCTCTGCCCCAAAGACCCTGAGTCTTTCCAGAGCATCTTTTTATGGGCATCTTCCCTGGATCCAGCCTCTGTTGCTGTGGTGCTCCTCTTAGGTCGGAGTGGTAGCCAAGAAGAGCTATTTACAAGGGGGTGTGGATGGGGCCAGGACTCACTGGCAGCTTATCTGTGTGTATGAATGAAGCCCCTGGCGGTCTGGGGACTGAGCCAGGATGGGAAGAGAAAGGGAGTGGAGTCGTGGACCAGAGGCCAGGATGGGTACCCATTCTCCTTTCATGATTGCATTCTGGAACTCTGAGGAGTCCAAGAATACTGAATTTACCAGCCCTGGACTTTCAGTTTGCTAAGAAGACCTGTCTGTCGAAGTAGGAGGCTATTGCATGTTTTACTTAATAGTCTGTTCACTTGATGTGCAATTAATTTATAACTTTCAAAAATTCTGACATACAGTATATGAATCTCTATTTGTCTTTTGGCCCCTGGCCCTGCCATGTTGGGGTGGGATTGTTCACATCCAGTCCTCTTTCTATTTTATTCTGTGCTCCTCTTCCCTTTTCAGCCCATCTTCTCTTCTCCTCTGAACCACAGCACTGGGATTTGCTGACTTCTGGTACTGACCTTTAGGACTGGTGATGTTGATGTTCTTTCTGCTTCCTTGCCTGTCCTGGATCATTTCCCCACCTTGCTAGTTTGAGAATCCTGTGCATGATGATGGCTATTTCTGAAGGATAAACAGAAACCTTTAATATGCCACTGAGAACATTAATTAATAAATGAGCAACTGAAAACAGACACTAACCACCACTCACATAGGCTCCGGTGTGTCCCCCTCGTCTGTTTGCTCTGTTCATACCATCTCCTACCTCCACATGCCCCTCCTTTCTTATATCATTATGGGGGAAATGGTAGGTGGGAATTAGTACAGGCAAACCTGTCTGACCACACTTTGGTTCTCATAAGACTCAAGAATGGTTTGCTTTACTCCCATCGCCGGGGTTTCCTGAAGCCGGTGGTTCTCAACTATAACATGTAACAGAATCACCTGGAGGGCTTTCTAAACCACTTCTGGGGCCGAATCCTCAGAGTTTCTCAGTCAGTAGACAGGAATGGGGTGGGGTCCAAGAATTGGCTTGCTAACCCTTTCCCGGGTAATGCCAGTGCCAGCAGTCCAGGCTGGACTCTCAGAACCGCTGCTACAGGTCATCAAGTTTTATTGGATTTTCCCTCTTTGAATCTCTGTTGCTAAAGTGAAATCCCTTGCAACTTGAGGTCCACGAGCAGACTCTGGCTGAGCTCAGAACATCGCGCAGAGGCCAGAAAAGTGACTTGGGACTCTCGCTCCCCATTCCACACCCCCTGCCCCGTGGACAGGCAGCTGGCTTGGTTAGCAATGGCAGGGCAATTCTCCCACAGAGGCAACTTGAGCCTCAACTTGGCAGAATATGAAACAGCCTTGGCCATCCCCTTCTCTGCAAGTTTATCTTTAATTGCAGAAACCTGGGTGGCCTTCACACGAGTTGTTTGTACAGCCAAGGAGAAGAGATAAGTTTGGTAACCTTGGAAAACCGAATCCCTTTTTTCCCAGCCTCCTGAGAAGCAATGCCCAGAGGAACAAACACTGTGTGTGGGAAACCAGACAGGGGCTCTGGAAGGGGGATGGGAGAGGCCAAAGAGGGGGTGGCTTTTCTTAAGAGTAAACGTCTCCCTATCTGTCTAAACCGTGTCCTGCTGGGTGAGAGTTCGTTAGCTGGAATTCCATAAATGACAACAGTCTAAATCTTCTCAGCTAGACTCCAGGCCATGATTCTTTTTACTGAACTATCATCACACAGAAAAACAATCTTGGCTCCAAATGCTGTATTACAGCAGCCAGTCCAAAAATGACTCTTAAAGGGAACGTCTTGGGGATTTGCATCTTATAGGGACAAGGAATTCACTTCTCTGTCAAGAGTGAACCACATGGGCTTCGGGGCACTGACTCAGGCAGCGTGAGCTCAGTCACCAGCCGGGTGCCCGGGAACTAGTCATTACTTGCCCACTTTCTCTTGTGCAAATCTCTAGGCCAATCGTTGGCTTTGTTTTCCAACCCCACCTTCTCCAAGTGACTTTTATTTATTTTTTAAACATCTTTATTGGAGTATAATTGCTTTATAATGGTGTGTTAGTTTCTGCTTTATAACAAAGTGAATCAGTTATACATATACATATGCCTCCATATCTCCTCTCTCTGCGTCTCCCTCCCACCTTCCCTATCCCACCCCTCTAGGTGGTCACAAAGCACCGAGCTGATCTCCCTGTGCTATGCGGCTGCTTCCCACTAGCTATCTGTTTTACGTTTGGTAGTGTATATATGTCCATGCCACTCTCTCACTTCGTCCCAGCTTACCCTTCCCCCTCCCCGTGTCCTCAAGTCCA
>NC_041221.1:75479576-75521573 GCF_002837175.3 Physeter macrocephalus | reverse complement strand
TCTGAGGGTTGCCTTTTTGTCTTGTTTATGGTTTCCTTTGCTGTGCAAAAGCTTTTAAGTTTCATTAGGTCCCATTTGTTTATTTTTGTTTTTATTTCCATTTCTCTAGGAGGTGGGTCAAAAAGGATCTTGCTGTGATTTATGTCATAGAGTGTTCTGCCTATGTTTTCCTCTAAGAGTTTGATAGTTTCTGGCCTTACATTTAGATCTTTAATCCATTTTGAGCTTATTTTTGTGTATGGTGTTAGGGAGTGTTCTAATCTCATACTTTTACATGCACCTGTCCAGTTTTCCCAGCACCACTTATTGAAGAGGCTGTCTTTTCTCCTCCAAGTGACTTTTGTTGTGGGTTGCCCTGAGTCTATCCCTGATCATCATGCTGTGAGAGGCTCCTCGGCAGTGACACAGTTTCAGTTCCATAATAATAACAGCAATAATAGGTGCTACTTAGTGAGCATGAATTCTACATCAGGATCCATGCCGAACATTCTGTGTCCGGGGCCTCACATAATCCCCACAATAATCCTAGGAAATGGGGCTTACCATCCCAATCTATAGGTGAGGAAACCAAGGCTCGGGAGTTAAGTAACTTCCCCAAGATCATGCAGCCAACAACGTGTACAGCCTTGATGGAAACCCAAGCTTGTGCCAACGCCCAAGCTTTTGTATTTTGTACTTGATAAATGTTTATTAATTTAAATCAATCTATATGTCTGCATATGCATAAAGGAGATTTCAGACACAGGTTCTAACCTCTTAAATGATTTAGAAAGAGGAAACTCACTTAACCAATGGTTCCATTTTCCAGCCAGATCAGTTAACTGAATTGTTATTGTACAATCAATACTCAATCACCACTCAGTTACTTGCATTATAGGAGGTAGCATGAGTGGAAATGGAAACTGTGGATAATCCAGCCGTGTCTGTGATGAAATTCTGCTGCCAGGTACATGGAACTTTGGTGTAAAGAACATGACGGCCTACCTGAGGGCTGTAGCAGGTAAAGAGCAAAAGTCCCCTTTTTCTAGGAGTGTCTGTGGCTCCTGTTTTTTCCTGCAGCCTGTTTCTGCAGACATTCTAGGTTTCATGACAAGCTTCACTTCTTCCCAAAGCAAAGCCCATGCTCATAACATCGTCTTATTGGCTTTGCCCTGGGTATGTGTGTGTTTATGTTCACCGGCAGATGGGGGCAGATGATCTGTATATGAGAATCAGCACCTGCAAGCAGTGATTCCTTCTTGCTCTGGCCAGAAAGGACACGGGGATTACCAGGCTGGGCTAGACCTCTGTTCACACAGCTGCCTCCAATGCCAGGTTCAGAAGGTCAGGAGCAGCCTCTAGAATATCCTAATTGACTGCAGAGTTTCATTCCGTGCGGTTTTCTAAAACCTTCTCAAATGTATGGTTTTAACTTATAATAGCTTTGGGGTGTAATAATTCCATGAGTTTACTTCTATTCTTCCTTTGTTAAAATTCACTTTGGCTAGGTCTTTCAACCTTGTTGAGATGCTCTGGAAGAAATGTGTTAAAATAAAAAATTACCCCTGGTTTTAGATTCAGAATACCTAGGCCTGAAACCCAGCTTTGTCGCTTATTAGATAAGAAGGGCTTTCAATGAAGACGGTACACTGAGCTTACATGGGAATCCTCCATCCCATTCTGAATGCATACAAATGCTTTAAAACTTAAGGAATTTAACATACCTGGTTGAATTCAAAAGCAAGAGAGGGAAATTTCAAGAAGCCGTGATAAAGAAGAAGCCATAGTGGGGAAAGAGCTGAGGCCACATGGCCTGTGGTGACACACACAGCAGATATGTGGCTCAGAGGAGAAGGTTTTATAACTGACATGGGAACGGCAATTGGTTGGTCTCATGAGTCAGAGGGAGACAGGACTGGCTCCTCTGGACAAAGCTGAGAACCATTAAGATTCTCTTGAATGGGGACAAGAAAGTCTCCACGCCATCCCAAGAATAGCACAGACTTGGGCTCCTCGCCCCGGACCATGGGTGGAAACAGAGTTAACAGAGAGAGAGTCATACCCCAGTTCTGTGGCACATGATGATCACTGGGGCCTGAATGCTTGTGTCACGTGTAATGTGGAAATCCTGGAGTGTGGGAACCCAGAGACCCACCTAAAAACCTGTCCTGGACTGGCAAACTCTGTGGGTCCCTCCATAGGGACCCTTCTAAATCATCCACTAATTAGCTCAGTGACCAGTGGGAGAGCACCCTCGCCCAGTCTTGCTCCCCCGCTGCATAAACTCACAGGTGCTTTGGGGGAAGCCTGCAGGGTCTATGGAGATGTGTAGCCTCTGAGGTCTTGGATCGCTACCCATCCCCCTTCCCCATCCCTCCCTCCACGGCCCCCACCACTGCCCCGCCATGCCCAGGAAAATGGCCATAGCCCACTAGTCATCCCCCTTTCTCCTGACAGTAACGCATTTCCTATTCTCTTTCCTAGACGTGGGAACAACTATATTCAGATACCCAATCCTTTGTTCCCAGAGTTGCTATGACCACAGAGACATATGCTGTGGAATGACCACGTCCAGCTTCCTCTGGTTGTCAGTCACTGGAGGCGCTCTGCCCCAAGGTTTTGGAGTCCACAATCCCCCTACTTTCCCCCGAAATATTCCTTTGGTTCTGCTCTTTATCATGATATCCTCCTTGTTTATTTCCCATACGGAAGTAGTATTTTCCTCCTCCAAGGTCCCACGCCTCTTTGTCCCCCTCTTAGGGCATATGACATTTTCCTGTCGTGTGGTTCTCTATGCTCTTGTCTCTTCCTCTTCCTAATAAGAAGCTTCTTGACTCCAAGTCCAAGGAAAAGGAAAGCTACTGCCGCATACTCTGTCTTCAAGTCTTCAAATTCTGTAGAGGTATAAAAACCACACAAACAAAAACCACAGCTTTTTTCCTTTTCCACTTTGAAATCACTCTCTTCCTTCTCTTTGGTGCCCTAGGTCCCTTTTGGGGTGGTATTTATTCATGAATACTTCTGTTTATTCTTTAGGGAAGACTTTATTAATTACCTACAGTGGTTAAACACCATAGAGATTTGTTATCTAGTCAAGCAAAGAAAATAATATGTGTGTGTGTGTGTGTGTGTGTGTGTGTATACACATAGGGGTCGATTGCTGTCAGTCTTCCTCTCAGAATAAAGGAATGGGGCCGGGTCATAGGAACTCCTTTAGTTCTTACTCCAAATGTTATGGAAACAACCAAAGACCTACCCAAGGCAGATATGAAAAGACAACCTACATTTCAAAGGCAGTTGCGGTGCCCCACCTTCTTGTTTAGGGCAGGACAGAACTTTGATCTTCTCTTCAGTGCTACTCACTGTTTACATAAGTTTCTCTGTCTGCCGCCTTCCTGTTTCTCATCAACAACCAGCACAGCTTCTACCGGTTGGGCACTCCCTAAGCTGAAAAGTTATTGATGCCTCTTGGAGACTAGGGCAGGGAGATGCTTAGTTCAAAATAACCTGCCAGAGTGGCTAGAGAATGTTTTAGCCAGGGTGCTTTTGGTTTCTGGGAATTGAAATCCTTTGAATGTTTTAGCCAGGGTGCTTTTGGTTTCTGGGAATTGAAATCCTTTCAAGGAAGCTCAAGTGAATAGGAGGTTTATTACAGGATACAAAGGAATCCTACAGAAACACATGTATAGGAAGGACAGCCGGGCCTCCTAGGAATAGGGAAAATCACTGGAAGATTGCATCTTATTTTCCTTGTCTTCTCACGTTCATTTCATCTTCTTTATCTGCAGACCCTTTTTCTGATTCACTCATCAACTTAGAGGCAGTTACCGTGGCCACCGGCAATAGCCATCTCATTCTCTGAATCTAGATGATCTTCTGCTTCCTGTCCCCGTAGCTAACTGGCCCAATCTCTAGGTCCCAACTCCAAGCCCCTGGAAGAGTAGATCTGATCTACTTGCTTGGATCAAGTGTCATCCTGGTCTAATACTGTGGCCACAGTTGGGAGCTGGGAAGATGAGAGAGGGGAGGAGAAATTTATGATATGTATGGGTTGGACAATCTCTTTAGAAGGATGTAGATGGGAGAAAATTTTGAGTATAGGTGGAAAGATACAAGGCCAGAAAGCACTCTGGACCAGTTTGAATATGAATCAAAATCACACTTCCATTCGAACTCAGTATGGACAGCCTGTCAATGATCCTGACTGGCCCAGGAGTCCACTTTTCAGTTCAGTGTCTGTGTTGAGTGATGAGCCACTGGGAATAGACTGAGAAGGACAACGTCTTTAGAATGACCCTATCAGCAACCTATTGAAGATGGTCACCACATCAAGGGTCTTTGCCTTGAAAGAAAGCAATTTATTCCTGTGCATGATTCACAGATCCTCCATCTGGAAATGTTTTGAATTACAGTTTCTTACTCAATTTAGGTTTAAGAAAACACTTTGCATTTCTGAGCACCCTCCCTTCTCAAAGCGTATCTCTTGAGGTTTAACAGCTGTTCTCTTAGTTTTTAGGGCCTAGTAACAGGAGAATGGAATTGAGGACTTTTGATCACACAAAATACGAGAAAGAAAGTCTTGCAGTGTTTGTGTTTTCCTGACTGGTTTTCTGGACCATGGTCCCTTTTAGAGCAGTGATTCTGTCTTGCCCTATGACATCCTCCCAAAGAACCTGAATCATTGCATGCACCATACTGATGGGTGGATTAGGTGGCTGAATGAGGCCTGTGAGGTGATTATAATAGAAGGAGAAATAGTAGTAAAATAGCAACCACAACCATTTCAGCGGCTACTTATGAGAACTCTGTATCATTTTCTATCCATTACATTATTTAATCCTCCCTACAAAAGCCTGAGTATGGCACCATTTTATTACATAGAGAAAAACTTAGATGATTTGATTATCTTTATTCTTTCATCCTAACAAGACAGTGGACTTAGTTTTTATCTATACAATTAAATCAAGGCAATTTGGGAGTCTTACGTATGTAAAGTTGGTCATAGAACTAGTTTTCATTTGTGTTAGAGTGTCTTTGCTTAAATATTCCAGTGGTTATTTTTCACTGTCATTATTTACAAATGGACATCTTCCTACCTCTGCTCAAAATAGAGACTTTAATATGAGCCTTGTTGTGGAGGAGGTACCCTACCAGCTACTTCAAAAAAAATACATAACATTTAGTCCATTAAACTACAGGCATGATCAGTGTCCCATAAAAGCAAGAGAAGAAGAAAAAGACTTTGTGGCTAGTTATACATAAAAATCAATGTGTGAGTTCCAGTGAGTGGTATAAAAACAGTAATAGTGAGGCCATTTCTTCCTCCACATGGTGTAACACTTTAAGACCAGCGTTCCAAAGTGCTCAAGTCATTCTTTAATGGATTTAAATAATAAAAGAAATTTCTCACTACTAATAAAATATTATTTATGATTGCCCATTCATCGAAGCTGCATTATTGATAACTGTGTTCTAGTAAATACTTTACATTTCATTAATATTTACAGTGGCACTAACAGCGTTCTCCATTTGAGACTTGAGTTAAGAATACTTTCGTCGGGCATTACACTCACCTTGTTTAAAATTTTCCAAGTCTATCGTTCACATCAGATCTCTGCAAAATGTTTAAATCGATATGACAAAGGAAAGTTGGGAACTTAGAGTTTTGAGTTTTTATTGATGTCACTTGGGACTTCGAGTGGAACCTTAATCTTCTGTGCTTTGGGTGTCTATAGCTTTGAAATGGAGCTAAAACTTGTTTTCTAAATACTGAATTTGTTCTCCTTCCCTCTTACTACTAGTGTTACGGCAATCTCATTGTACAGGAAACGTTTCTTCCCTTACTTCAGAGTAAGGGCTACTACAGAAAGCACAAGGACTTTGGGGTCAGATAGAGCTGGCTTTAAATCTGGGGTCCATCACTTCCTAGTTTGTGACCTTGGTCAAAACACTTAATCCCTGTGAGCTTCAATTCCCTCATCTATGAAATAGAGATAACAATAATCTCCCAGGGTATTGATGAGAAATAAAGTAATCTAAGCAAAATGCCTGGCATAACAGGCTCTCAGGAAATAGTTTTCCTTCCCTACTATACTATGTAAAATGTTGTTATCAATAGTTTCTGAGCGGTTGGAGAAAAAAATCTACCCTGTTTCATGGAAATATTTCAAGAACATACGAAAGATTATTGCTTTCTTTGTTCACGCATAGTGAATAGAGTGATTCTTTTTATATTTCCTATGTTTCTTCTATTCACTCTTTCATTTATTTCTTCACTAGACGTATATTGATTGCCCATTAAGTTTTAGGAATAGTTGAGAAAAACTGATGCAGGGAGATAGGTGGGGATGAGAGTATCTCTTGATGCTGTATAATATCAGGGAATTTAGCTTTTCCTTTATTAAATAAACATGAAAGTAAATATAAATTTTAAATGTCTAGGCAACACTGGCACAAATCTGGGCAGGTGACCTGGATTGCTGGGGGGAGGGCAGGTGCATTAGCTTAAAACCCTCACTTTCAAGAATGAGTTTTGTTACCTTTGGTCCGTTATCAGTGTTCTTTGAATTCCTGGTTGGTGGGAGATTTTTGGTGCTGAGTATCAAATTTTAAAAAGTGGTTAGAGCAAAGAGTAGGGAAGCAGAGTCTGTTATTACCACTGCAGCAGCTGCCAATGTTAATTATCAGGACAGTAACTTCCTATAATTCCTAAGTCATCATTAGAATAAACATGATCCCTCCAGCTATAGAACCGTGTCATTTAATTTATTAATTAATACTTTGGAGTGCTGTTGAGCCATTTTGAAGACGACCCTACCGAAATTGATCAAGGCTTGTTTTGGGAGAATGGCTGAAATGGCCAATGAGAAACAAAAGTCACCAGGGTGCACAGGTAAAACTGGTCCTTAGCTACACGTCTGTAACCACTGTTCCTGAGTGTTGGAAATGATCTAATAGTTAGAACAAATCCTTAGGATTAGAAGGGAGTAGAAGGACTTTATTTGTTACTTATTGCTGTCTGCTGTCCTCTCAAGCCAAGCCCTTGGTTGTCAAGTTTTTAGGTCAGAGAAGGGCCAACAGAGCCTTTGCTTAAGCCTTTAAGAATGTCCCGCCCACCCTCTTTTGTACTCCGAAGGAACAGCTTCAAGGCACCTATGTTTAAAAGGACAGATCAGTTCTTCCATAACTGAGAACATGCTTAGGACCATTCAAGTCACAGGGCCAATTTTGGCTGAGATGTGAGACAAAACAATCCTCTCTGTGGGAACCAGTTCTGTTGTCCTTCTTGTCTTTTAAGAGTCATGAATAGCACACTAAGCAATCTGGAATGTCCTACCAGGGATTCAGCTAGGTTTTATTGTTTTGTTTACTTGGTTTTGCAACTTCAGCCTCTCCAAATTTGTATTATTTAAAATCCTTCTTCCTAAAAATTTACACACTTCAGTTCCAAAAAAAACAAACTAGAAAAAGTTTCCTTAATTTGAACAAGATCCATCTGACCATTTGTCTATATACTTGCCTATCTGTAAGTGGGCATTTTTCTGTACATTGGATCACACACACACTCCACTGAACTTGGAGGCTGATCACTCCCAAAGCAGACAGACATTATATTAGAAATGACAGGAAACCTGGGAAAGAGTCCACAACCTTTAAAGTTTTGATATCTGTCTTTGGTTCCTGAGTATTAGGATCTATCAGACCATCAGGATGGGACAAACTGGTTGGGCACGAGTGATGGTGAGGAATACAAGTCGAAGTGGAAAAAGCAGGACTTAAGTCTTAAGGACTAGCCGGCCAGGAGGCCCAGGTCCTGAGCTCAGCACTGCCATTAATTATCAGGGTGAACAGGAACGCATTGCTTCTGGGGCTCATTGTCCTCATTTGTATGAGAGAATTGGTCTAGATTAGGTGTTGACCCACTACAGTCTGTGGGTCCAATTAGCCTACTACCTATTACCATAAGTCAAGTTGTATTGGTACACAGCCACGGCCATTTATGTAGGTGTTGTCTGTTAACTGCTTTCCCACTACAAAGGCAGAGGTGAGTAGGTGCAAAATAGACCTTATGGCCTGCAAAGCTCAAGATATTTAGTATCTGGGGCTTCCCTGGTGGTGCAATGGTTGAGAGTCCGCCTGCCGGTGCAGGGGACGTGGATTCGTGCCCCGGTCCGGGAGGATCCCACATGCCGCGGAGCGGCTGGGCCCGTGAGCCATGGCCGCTGGACCTGCGCGTCCGGAGCCTGTGCTCTGCGACGGGAGAGGCCATGGCAGTGAGAGGCCGCACTGCAAAAAAAAAAAAAAAAAAAAAAAAGATATTTAGTATCTGGTCTTTTACTGGAAACATTTGTTCAAGCAGGTCTAAAGGAGTTCTATTATTCAAACTCTAAACCCTACAATTCCTCTATATTTTGAACTAGTCTTTTTCTTTAAGTGTTTCTGTGTCTCATGATTGGATAAGTACTTATTTTCCCTCTGAAGGCCAAGACATACCCACTTGACAGTAAGTAGGACTTGAAAGCAAAGAATCAGACCCTCAAGGAAAAGGAAGACAAGATGGAAGATGGTGGAAAAGCTGAGTTTGGTGAGATGGGAGAGGAATGCTCAGCACACACTGGGCTGCATCACGGTTGTGTAATAGGAAAGTTCCCACTCAGCAATGTTCAGGGAATGAGGCTGGACCAGCTGGTTGGCAGAGGGGGGTTTCCCCTTCGGGAGATGCTACTGATGATTCACACACATGTGGGTTGACTGCAGAAAAGTTTTGAATTGGGGGAGGAGGGGACAGAGAGAGAAAGAGATAGAGGGAGGCAGGAAAGGGATGGGCAAGTGAAGACACCAGGATGCCTAAGCATTTACCATGACCCGGGCTTTGTGCTAGGTACTCTGGGTATACAAAGGACAACAGGACATGTTCCCCACACCGAGAAGCTTAGCTTTCAACCAGAGCTTAAGGACAAGGGCACGGCGTCTGGTAGAATGAGAAAAACTGCCACAAGGAAGAGCAGAGCAAGATGGATAGAATTAGTTTGTGAGAAAAATATATAGGAAAATGCTTAGACTATCCAAGTCCCACATTTTATATCTAAATCCTAGCAAAGCTTGGGAATGTTAATGTTAAAAATTCCTGCTGAAAATAGGCACATTTTCCCATACTTCTCAGCCTAGTAAACAAGGTCCTTCATGATCTATTCATTTCTTACTTCTCCAGCTTCATCCCTCATCTCTGTACCATTCCTGGTCCATGTCTCAGCCTCACTGAAACTCTTCCATTTTCTTTTAATACATCAGACTTGCTCTTGCCTCCAGGTCTTTGCCATGCTGATCCCTCTGACTAGAATTCCCTCCAAGCTGAGTCTGTCCCTCCTACTCCTATTCCTACTTGCTCTTCAGACCTTCACTCAATCCCTGCATCATCTCTGACCCCCAGGGCTAGGTCAGGTTCCCATCTGCGTTATCTCAACATCAGGTATTTTCCCTGTCATGCCGCATGATAATTTCCTGTCACTTAAAAAAAGAGTTTGGGTCCCCTCAGAAGCAGACTGTGAGACAAAGATGTGAGTGCAGGTAGTTTCCTTGGGAGGTGATCCTAGATAAAACAAAAACCCAAAATGTCAGGGGAACAGGGAAGTGAGACAGAAAAGGAAAGGTGGGAAATAAAGGAGTCTTTATGAAGTAAGTTATCATTGTGGGTAACCAGAATGTGACCCTTCTGGGGAATCTGTGGGCCATTTTAGAATATGCACTACAGTTATCCAACCTGAGGGTGAGGGAGCTTGGGTATTGATACACCATGTGCATTAGCCATTGGTTGAGGGCTAATCTCAGCGAGAGGGATGGAATGAATTCCTGGCACTTCTGGTCCACTGAATGGGCATGTAGAGTGGGCTTTGGGGGTCAGAGAAAGTCCCTTAGTTGGAAGATGCAGGTGCTAGCAGTTGGAAGTAAGGTTGGTGTGCCCTCAAGTGGGAAGGGAAGAAGCTGGGGGAGGAGCACTGGTAGTTACATTTTTCATATCTATTAGACTCTCAGATTTGAAAGGAGCTGGGGCTGGAACAGCTTGGGGTGGGGAGAGAGCTGCTAAAGCAGCTGGAGGCTGGCTGTGTATCTCTCCTTCATGGAGTTTTACTTGGGGTCTCTCCCTGTGGTCTCTCCACCTGAGCTGGTTTGAGCTTTCTCTCCCAGGGTGGCTTCAGAGCCATCAGATTCTCACCTGGATTACCAGGGATTCAAAGGCAAGTGTCCCAAGAGAACCAGGAGGAAACTATGTTGCTTTTTGGTATCCTAGCCTCCAAAGTCACATAGCATTTCTTCCCCTGGAATGCCAGATTCAAGGGGAAGGAACACAGACTCCACTTCCGCATGGAAGGTGGGTCAAAGTCACATGTTAGGAAGAAAATATGATCTGCCACAGTGATGATGTTTCAGTAACATTTTGAGATACATTGCAAAGCTTTTCTTCAGTGTAAAACTATACCATCTCTGGATACCTTTGAATATTCCTGGGGCTCTTAACACTCAGATTCTTTATTCTGATTCTAGAAAAAATTTCATGCCTTATTCTGCCAAAGCATATTTGGCATACCTAGAGCTCAGCTTGGCATCTGAGCTGACTTAGGGTATGTTTTACTAGCCCATATTCCATCTATGAGATATACCATAAAATAAGCAATCTCAATCAATATGCAGCAAAGATCACCGATGGTAGACACCATAAAGAAAAAGACTAACAGGTTTGACTAAGGCAAAATTAAAACTTCAGCACATCAAAAATACTATAAGCTAAATTAGGAAAAATGAAAACTGAGAAACTTTTGCAACATTATGAGAGACAAATAATTGGTATTCCTAATACATGAAGAACTTTTACAACTAAATTAGAAAGGATAAATAGGAAAAAAAAAAGGGAGGGGAATAAATAACTAATGCCCAAAGAAGAAAAACAAAGTATCAAAATAAATGAAAAATGTTTAGTTTCTCTAATAATTTCTTCAATAAAAAAAAGGGGGCTTCCCTGGTGGCGCAGTGGTTGAGTCCGCCTGCCAATGCAGGGGACACGGGTTCGTGCCCCGGTCCGGGAAGATCCCACATGCCGCGGAGCGGCTGGGCTCTTGAGCCATGGCCGCTGAACCTGCGCGTCTGGAACCTGTGCTCCGCAATGGGAGAGGCCACAACAGTGAGAGGCCCGCGTAACCGCAAAAAAAAAAAAAAAAAAAAAGGATTTACCATTCTATATTTGCCTATCAAATAAAAACAATGAGACGTTATTTTAGTTTTGCCTATCGAATTGGTGAAGACTAAAAAGAATTATAATGTCACATTGGCCAGAGCGTGGGGAAATGTGCTGTCACACTGCTGGAGGGCAGTTTGGCAATAGGTATGGGAAGCCTTTGAAAAGACATGACTTTTTGATCCAGCAATTCCTTATCCGGGGATTTTTCCTATGAAAATGCATGGGCATTTATCTCCAGTATTGCTCATATTAGAAAAACTTATAATTGACAGTGGTGGTTAAAATAGAATACTCTGCCACCTTAAAAATTATTTTATATATATACATCCATAAGTAGAAAGAGGTTCATAATATATTTTTAAGCGAAAAGGCATAAGGCAGTTCAAAAGAGTAAATGAAATATAATTTTATATGTGTGCGTTTGTACATGGCTCCAGGAAAATATAGTAATCTCCCCTTATTCATGGGGGATGCATTCCAAGATCACAATGGATGCCTGAAACCACAGATAGTACTGAACCCCATGTGTACAATGTTTCTTCCTATATATACATACCTGTGACAAAGTTTAATTTATAAATTAGGCACAGTAAGAGGTTAAAAGCAATAAATAATAATAAAATAGAACCATTATAACAATATACTGTAATAAAAGTTATGTGAATGTGGTCTCTCTCTCTCTCAAAATACCTTATTTTACAAATTTAACACCTTTTCTATCTTAACTAAGTACTTATCATGCACTGTGTCCGTAACTTTTGCAGTTTGAGGTGCACCAACAAAACTAGCCGAATTTTCTTTTCCTTTCTTCACAATTTCACAGATAGAAGATTGGTTTTTACCATAGATCTTAGCAACCTCAGCATACAATTGTTTTTCTTTCCTTATCAAGTTGGGAACTTTCACCTTTTCACTTAAAGGAAGCACTTTAGGGTTTCTCTTTGGCATATTTGAATTACCAGTGTCACTACTCTTGAGCATTGGGGCCATTATTCAGTAAAATAAGGGTGATTTGAACACAAGCACTGTGAAACCATGACAGTTGATCTGATAACCCAGGAGGCTGCCAAGTGACCAAGGGGCAGGGTACGCTGGACAAAGGGATGATTCACATTCCCAGGAGGGACAGGGTTGGGGCCACATGAGATTTTATCACCCTACGCAGAATGGCGCACAATTGAACACTTATATAGTTTAGTTCTTAAATTTTCCATTTAATATTTTCAGACCCCAGTTGACCGAAGGTAACCGAGACCACGGAAAACAAAACCCTGGATAAAGGGAGACTACCGCATCTCCATGTATGTATATAGTCCAGGAGAAAAAAAAAATGAAATGTTGTACATCCAAGTAATTATCAGATGTTACCTCAAAAAAATATGATTATGGATGGTCTGTAATTGAGTCTTTTTATCAGTGTATCCTAAGGTTTCTTTAAAATGAGCATATTCATACTATTTTTTAAAATTCTGAAGGTAAATGTGACATTCAAGCTTTAAAAAATGTATTTTAAATGACATAAGAGTACATGGATATATTCTAATTGTAAAAATTCTAGTGATACGGTAATTATAAATAAATAGTATAAATAACAAATATATAATGTATATAATTATACATATTGTATAATATGAATATAATTATATAAAGTAAAATCCTCCTTCACCACTAAATTATTTTCCAAAGGGAAAAAAAGAAAGCAAGATTCCCTCACCTTTCATAAACACAATCCAGATATGGTTAAACACACACACCAGTGGAGTTAGTATCTGAACACAGTGTAATAACTGCTTATTATCTTAGTTGAATGGGCCTAACTACAAGTCAAGAAACCATGTAGTAACAGAAGAGGCAGGCCTGGCTTACTCTGACCAGCGTGAGAAACGCCCACAGTGTGGCTGGTCACATTTTAACCCAGAACCTTGTAGTTCCACCCAGAAAGGCATACCACTGACAGATTGGGAGGAAGATAATGTGAGGCAGAGGGGGTTCAAACACAAGACTCAACCCTGGAATTGAAAGGCTGGCCATGGTTCTGAAGGCCCAGCCAAGAGGAACTGCTTACACGGAAGCCTTCGGAGTGAAAATCTTCTCTCCGAAGGCTGACAGGTGCAGGATTCAAGTCAAATTTCACATTACGTTCGACCTGAGCTATTTTTATAAAGCTCCAACAAAATCAGTACTTTTTCCAGCAGTGAGTAACGCTTTTAGAAAGCTTTTCTTCTCTCTCATTTATCCCCCTGCCTTTGCCTTTACAGAGCTCACCAGGAAAAGAGGCTGCCTGCATGGATGTCCCCTGAGAGTTTTCATTATTGTGTGAAAAGCATTTTAGTTGCACTGATAAGAATCTGTTTGTGTAAATAATCTCTTCCTAGGAAACCTGGAATTTTTCTGCCTCTTGATCACAAAGGGATGACTTGACTCTCAAAGAAGAGACAGGTTTGATCATCAGAATCCTCACCTGTTTCTGTCCCCTTAGTGCACATTCAGGACACACTCAATTTCTCTATGTTTCATTCTCCTCGGAATATGAAGTGAATACAGAAGAAAGACTCTAATGATAGTATCGAGGGGGGAAAGAACAATTTTCTAGATGTTTCTATTACATTACAAGCTACTAAGAAACACTGGGGCAGTTCAAAAGAATGAAGACATATGGGGGTTATAAGTGTTTGGGGAAACTAGCTTTTGGGCGGAAAGGGCTATAGAACCACGAAGCATTTTTATTGTGTTCTGCTAATCCTAAGAGAAAAGTCTGCTCTTGCTGATGCCGTTAGGTACTTTAATCTGTTGCTTTAGTTTATATCTCCTGGCACTACCTGCCAGACTATAATATTAGTTTTCAAGAATCAATTACCTTTTGGCACTTTAAGCACGTCTATGGTAGATATACGTCAGCCCTGGCACAGCCCAAAAGAACGTTGGCCCTCCAGTCCCGCACACCATGTAGACACGGCCCACAGAACATTTTCAAATGCTGGGCCCTCATCTGCGCCGCCACCCCTCCACCCCTGCATCAGAAAGCAGCACAGCGTGAATATGGAGAGCCTGGGCTTTGGTGCAGGCTGGCACTTGGGTGCCGGTCCTGGTGCTCGTGATGTTTTTCCTTTTTGCAGGCTCCCTGCCTCTCTGTTTTCTCATGCATAAAATGGGGTGATGATAATAACACATCTCATAGAACTGTGTGATGATTAAATAAAAGCATGCATGTGAAGTTCTCAGTACGGGGCCAGGTAGGTAGAAAATATTCTATCATGTTAGGTCCTAAACCTTTTTGCCAGACCGTAAGGCAACGGCATCCCTCCCCGTGGTCTGCAATGCTGCCTCCCACTCATTTTTGCTTCTTGCCATCTCTCTGAAGCTCTGTGGAACATTCCTTCAGAACACAACCCAGTCAGTCCATCTGCCCTCTTTGGTTTTGCCCTGCTATTGTGTCTTATATCCATCCTCCGTCCCAGATAGTAAAACCCACGAGGGCAGAGAATTGTGTGCTAGCTTTGTGCACAGAAATATTGGGAAGCAATATTGGGACTTCTCAGGGGACAGAATGGGGTGGTGTAGAATCAGTTTTATATAAATATCAAAGGGCAGGCTTTCAAACGGAGATGGAAACTGGGGCCAAAGAGGGAGGATAACCTTCCTGCGGATACAGAGCCTCCTTTTGCTGAGGCTGGAACAGTTGTCCCTCTGTGTGACAGTGGGATCTCATTTTGCCTTTCTGGGCCCTTCCTCAAATGCTATCTCTGACCCCAAGGCTCTTCCTCACCCATCCAACCTACTGGCTAGTTAGTGCTTCCACGTACTTTCACTTACCCCTGCTTTGGGGTTTGACCCAGGGGAACTGGTCTCCATAAGGGGGAGCTGGCCCCACCCCAGGACCTCAACAAAATGATTCTGGCTGGTCACTTGGTGCCTGCAGGCTTCTTAGGTGATCCTGATGAATGGTGCAAGCAGCTAGATATGCAGGATGTTCTGTGTCCAAGTTCCCCAGCCATGTAGATTCTGGGACACGGTCAGCCCTTGGCAAACGTTTGGCTTGGCCCGCAGCTTGATTCCACATTGGTGCCATGTTTTGTTTGCCAGTCTCCCAAATAAAGAAAGATGCAGGACAGCTTCTGGTACTGCCATCCAGGCCTTAAACTTTCCATCCTGTATGAGCGAGCCTTGGTCTCACGGCTCCCTTTTAAATTAAAGCAGTCAAGTGGTTAAATATTCATGCTTTGCTTATTTCAGTATATTTAATTTATTGTGTATCACTTTTCCTGGGTTTTATATAAACTTGTCCGAGGACTTTTTTTTTCAGTGTAAATTCTGGCACAGTGTTCCCTTTTCCTTGGCAGAGCGTTGATTAGTTAAAGAATATAAAATGTCTGCCTAGCTAAGAAGATGTTATCTTTCTTTTTTTTTTTTTTTTTACAGATTGCTCTTGTACTTTAATAAAAATAATACTCCAGTCATTATCACCATCATTAGTTAATCTTTAGTGATTATTAATGTGGTGCTTCACATAAGGTGCCATTTTAAAACTTCTGCTTTGTTTTATTCCCTAGGCTGGAAACCACTGCCTCAGCTTGTCTGCCCAGCATTTTCTATTCTGTTAGGTGCTGAAAATGAAGTGAAGATTATTATTTTTTTCCTTCTCATTTCTCCCCCTGGTAAAAATGGAATCATATCTTCCCCTTCTCTCTTTTTTTGCAGAGCAAGTCTTCACCAAATTCTATCTTAACAGCTGTCTTGGTCTGGAAGATGTGATAAGAGGGCTATTTCTCAGACCTGAATAATAGGCTAACTCTTCTCCTTGAAAGCCTTCCTCACCTTCACACCCAGGGTTTTGGGAAGCCAAAGCGTTATGCAGATACAAATGTGATTGGGGCTAGATTGAGGTTCACAACTCTTGTGGATGCATATCTAAAACAAAGGGCTGACAACAATCAATGAGAATTTAAGGTCTTTATAGGAGAGCTTCTAACTATGGCCCTTGGAGGCATATTTTTCTTTTTTTTAAGAAGTCATAAGGCCCTGTCGTACCCAATTTTCAAATATGTGAAGAACGATCCCTTGATTATGGGGAGCTAATTGAAACTGAACAGGCGCTGCTGTGGCCTGCACACTGCACGCCCCACTGCCCCAGCATAACACAGACATCATCACTTGCACCGCCTCTTGCCACCCACAAGGCATCTGTTAGAACCTAAGGACAAGTCTCAGTGTTAGCCAAAGAGAATAACAAAACAAAGTTAGACATTTAAATTGACTGCCAAAGAAATCATATGTCACTTTTCTGCTTAAGAACATTATATAAGCAGCAACAGAAGAAAGGAAAAAAAAGGAAAAAGGAAGGAGGAAGGCAGGAAGGGATGGAGAGGGAGGGAGGGAGGGAGGACAGAAAAACTAAGTAGAAACTTAAGAAACTTAAGAAATGTACAAGAGGCTTCCCTGGTGGTGCAGTGGTTGAGAGCCCGCCTGCCAATGCAGGGGACACGGGTTTGTGCCCCGGTCCGGGAGGATCCCACATGCCGCGGAGCGGCTGGGCCCGTGAGCCATGGCCGCTGAGCCTGCGCGTCCGGAGCCTGTGCTCCGCAACGGGAGCGGCCACAACACTGAGAGGCCCGCGTACCGCAAAAAAAAAAAAAAAAAAAAAAAGAAATGTACAAGAACTATAGGAAGGAAGTTTGGGGAGTTATTGTAGGACATAAAACAAGAGTTTTATAGCAAGATAATGGGTATGGGAACAAGTAATATTTTAAAAAGGCAATTTCCAAATTAATCTGTGAATTTAATGCATTTAATCTTAAATGAAATTTTTTACGGAACTTGAAAAGTTATTCTTAATTCTATTACCTGAAAGACTAATTTGTTAGTAAAAGGATACTTGTATTGCCTGATATGAAATTTAAAAGATGTGATATTTAAAAGTGTTTACTAATATAAGGGTAGACTAATGAATAAAAAGAATAAAACCCAAACATATACATAGATAAAAATATTTTATATGTGATAGAGATGACATTTCAGACAAGTGAGAAAATGATAGATGTTTATTGTTTTAGGAAAACTATTTGGTGGGGTGTTGTGTTAGTTTCCTAGGGCTGCTATAATTAATTACCACAAAGTCGGTGGCTTAGAGCAACAGAAATTTTTTCTCTCAGATTTGAAAGCCAGAAGTTGGACATCAGTTTTATTGAGTCAAAAGCAAGGTGTTGTCAGGGCCTCCCTCCCTCTGGAGGCTTTAGGGCAGAATCTGTTCCCTGCCTCTCCGAGTTTCTGGTGGCTGCTGGCATTCCTTGTCTTGTGGCTGCATCACCCCACACCCTGCCTTCATCTGCCATCACCTTCTCCTGGTCTCTGTGTGTCAAATCTCCCTCTGTCTCTCTCTCATAAGGACACTTGTGATTGGATTTAGGGACCATCCAGATAATCCAGAATAATCTCCCCATGTCAAAATCCTTAAATTAATCTCAATCATCAGGATCCTTTTTACTTACAAGGTAGCACATGTTCCGGGGATTAGGACCTCATCTCTTTAGGTGACCATTATTCAGCCTACTACAGGGGTAAATTAGATTCTCATCTCACCTTATACATCAAGTAAATTGATAATGTGTTAAATTCTTAAATAGAAGAATATGAAGGCAAATAGTCATCTGATCTCAGAAAGGGAATGGCCCTTTTAAGCATAAAAGAAAAGATTAATGGTTCTGCTTATGTAGAAATGTAAAAGCTTGATTAGGTCTAAAATTACCATACACAAAATTACAAAGAATTGACAAATTGGAAAAAGCATTTGCAACAAAGTTTCTATCATTAATGTATGAGGAGCTTTTATAAATCAGAAAAAGAAATCTCCTAATAGAAAAATAGTCCAAGAATAGGAATAGGCATTTCACAAAAGAAGAAAAATCAAAAGGTCAATGAACATTAAAAAAAAAATGTACCCTTGTAGTAATCAAAAGCAAGTTAAATGTTGATGATATATTCGTTTGGGCCAACAAATTGACAAAAATTATAAAAATGGCAAGAACCCATAATGCAAGAAGATGAGGAAATTTCCTCATTTAATTCCTCACATTAAGTTATTGGTGCAGCCTTTCTCAAGAACTATTTTGCAATAAATACATAAGGCCTTAAAATGTGTATTCACTTTGAGTCATAAATTGTGATTTTAAATTATGGCAATAAATGAGCAGCTAAACAAACAGAATTGTACCTGCATGCTCCTTATAGCTTCATTAAAACATGGCAAAATTACAAATGGTCTAATATCCCACAATGGAAAGTGAATAATGTTTACAATATGTGGTTAAATGAAAAGAACAAGTTACAAGGCCATCTGTACATCTGGTCCCTTGACTGTGTGTGTATCTGAAATACTGAGTGAAAATGTTAACAGCTGTCCTCATTGGAGGTATAGGACTATGGGTGATTCTTCCCACCCTTTAAAAATTCTTCAATTTTTACACTGAGTATGTATTACTTTTGTAATTTGGAAAGAAAAGATAAATGCATATATTTAAAAATGATCCATACAGAAAAAAGTCATATCTTCTAAATGTGGCAAAAACACTATTTCCATCTTCCTTTCCATTTTTACTTCCCTTGACAACCCAACACCTGCCCAGTGTTGCTGCAGCAGAAGAGAATCTCAGCCTTCTCTGAGCTGGATCCTGTGTTCTCAGAGGCTTATGTCTTTATACATGTTTTTCCTTCTGCCCCAGGTCCCCAGAGAATCCTACCACTCATAGAAAACCCAGTCCTCTAAGGAGGGCAGAGAATCTTCACGATGCCTCTAGGGAGAATAAATTACTTCCTCATCTTTGTTGTCACAGTTCAGCACACTTCAATATGCTGTGATTGTATTTCTATTCTGTTTAGGTGCCATGGCTCTGTTTCCCTCCTGGATTGCGAGCTTAGTGCAGGTGAGTCAGAATCACATGGGAACCTCCAGTCCCCAGCACAGGACGTGGGGTAGGGGGTTAGATTGGCCCACGTAGAATGTAAAGAGAAAAAGGCTACCCCCAGCCATGGTGCTAGGAGGGAAAGTAAGGTACAAAGTGCCCAAAGATGAGAGTCAAACCTGATCTTTTTGGATTGGTCAAATGGGCATTTTTATTATTATTATTATTTTAGTTTAGTGTTTTTTGGCTGTGTTGGGTCTTTGTTGTTCCGCATGGGCTTTCTCTAGTTGCAGCGAGCAGGGGCTGCTCTTCGCTGAGGTGCACGGCCTTCTCACTGCGGTGGCCTCCCCTGTTGCAGAGCACGGGCTCTAGGCACGCGGCCTGCAGTAGCTGTGCCACGTGGGCCCAGCAGCCATGGCGCGCAGGCTCAGCAGTTGTGGTGCACGGGCTTAGTTGCTCTGCAGCATGTGGGATCTTCCCGGACCAGGGCTCTAACCCATGTCACCTGCATTGGCAGATGGATTCTTAACCACTGTGCCACCAGGGAATTCCCCAAATGGGCATTTTTAAATTGGACATAATTCTTTCAACCTACTGATGGATGTTGGTTGAAATTAAATTAATACATTTCAGATTTGGTTTGAGTTGCCTGCATATTTTGGATTTTTTTAGTGTGAAGAAAGCGGTTTCATTGTTGCTTCTCCTTAACTTTTAATTAACGTTAGATGCTGCAGTTTTGTTTAGCATAGGCTGGTGGTGTTTCCAAACAGTCTCACCTTTTTACAAAATCAGATTCCTGAGTCGTGCTGAATCATTGACTCTGAGTGAGTCTTTGAAGATAATTAGAAACAGCTGGGGAGCAGAGACGCCTCAGCACATACCTTTCCATAAAAAGAAGAGAACAGGTGAGAAATAGGAGTCAGAGATTAATAAGCCTGGGGCTGGTCAGGTCACCTCTCAGAGTCATAACTCTCTGTTTTTATTAAATAAGGAAAGGAGCTTCCATGGCATTTGGTTGATAGCAGCTGCTGGATCTGAGACGTTAGGAAGGAAAGAGCAGGTGTCTTTAAGGAGCTGCTGGGGCTGGTTGTAAAGTTGAGCTCTCAGCCAGGGAGTCAAGGAAAGATGCCATTTACTTCCAGGTTGTCACTGGACTGAGTAGGGAATTGTCTGAAGAAGATCATGGTTGAGTTTAGAATTAAGTAAACAAATATATAGACTCAAATTTTATTGCTCTGGGAGTAAAAATAAGTGTGCTGGATTTCAGTGCACTTTTTCTTTCTGGTAGTGGGTGTTCCATTTTTTATGGTGGCATTTGTATGTATTAGATGTAGTAGTTGTGGAATAGTTTTACTCTAGGTTTTAATTTTTTTCCCCTCACATTCCCAGTGAAAGCCTAAACTGCCCACTCCCAGATAGGGAGCAGAGCACCGGTTGGATCGGAAATATTTGTGTGTCCAGAGGCAGAAATGTGTACCTAGGGCTGGTGCTGGCTTGTGAACTAAGCAGCTCGAGCTTGGGCGAATCACAACCTCCAGGGCTCAGTTTATCTCTCGATAGGGTAAGGGACACAGACTAAATCATTGTTATTGATGAAATTGATTTTTTAAAAATGGAGTGTAGTGATTCTGGCTGAGATAGAGGATGACCCAGACTCTGTCTGCTAGCCTTGCCCTGCTCCCTCTCTATCCGGACACCCCAAGGAAGCCCATGGAGTTTGAAATGGAATGAAACCTGAATAAAATTGCCTTGTCACTCATCTGAACTCACTCCCTCATTTGAAGACATCCACCCAATCTGCAAATTAATTGAAAAATGATTTAAGTACTTCCCTGGTGGCACAGTGGTAAGAATCTCCTGCCAATGCAGGGGACACAGGTTCGAGCCCTGGTCCGGGAAGATCCCACATGCCGCGGAGCAACTGAGCCCGCGAGCCACAACTACTGAAGCCCGCGCGCCTAGAGCCCGTGCTCCACAACAAGAGAAGCCACTGCAATGAGAAGCCCGCGCACCGCAAGGAAGAGTAGCCCCCGCTCGCCGCAACTAGAGAAAGCCCGCCCGCAGCAATGAAGACCCAATGCAGCCAAAAATAAATGAAAGAAATGTTTTAAAAAAGAAAAAGGATTTAACTGTTTACTGAGGTTTTAAACAATGAAACAAATCAAACAAACAAAAAACTATGAGAAGGATATTCAGTTCATCACCAGAGCATAATTTCTCTCTGGGTCTCCCTCCCCACCCCACTGTCCTCAAGTCCCACCTTCCCTTCCTGCTTCCAAAGTCCTGCCCTTCCTCCCTTCCACTCACTACATGCAGACACCTCAACTCAGCTTCCAGAGTGTGATTCCCACCCTCCTTCCCCCTGCTCCCCGCTTCTTAGCTCCTTAACAGACCTGTCCATTTCTCCTTCAGTCCCTTTCTGTCCTGTCCAATGGGAATCTCAGCTTCTCATTATACTCCAGTTTTATCTCATTCTGCCCCCTTAAAACTCCATTAACTCTGTGAACAGTCCCAGGCAGGTAACAGCAGCCCAGTGCGAGATTCATGAATTTCTTCTGTTTGGAGTGGGGAGGGGTTGGGAGGAGATCAAAAACGCTTATAGCTAAGTATATTCTTTACCAGTTCTCTCCTCACGGGTCATCCTAATGCCCCGTTCTTAGAACTCCCACCCTGCCTCCTGCTGTAACGCAAATCACTAAAAACAGTGTGTGACTGGGACCCCTGGGTCAGAAGCACTGTGCAAGGTTTGCATTTTGGGAGGTGTTTTTTATGCTCGTTTCCTCTTCCTTCTGTGTTTCTTTTGTTCTTTTTTCCTAGCCAGTAGCCATTCCTAGGACCACTCCCCACTGCCCCAGCATTTCTGTGCCGGGACAGATGGTCCAGAATGGAAGGTCTCCCTGGCTCTTTAAGGAAGCCTTGGGATCTTTCCAAGTGAGTTGCCCGATAGGATTCATCAGGCTTTGTGTGGACACAGGGGCGCCCGAGGGGGCAGCAGTCCAAGGGGGCGGGTCCCAGCTAATAACTAAAGTCCTTCAATTATCATCGGGGTGTAGATGCAGCTCTGAGGCTAGAAGTATAGCACTTCCTGCTGTGGTCACACTCACCTGTGTCCCTGTGGCTGGGGCTTTCTCAGACACAGTCAATATAAGTTTAAGGTTTTTTTCTGGCTCCACATGAAAGAGAAACGCAATCTCCGTCCCCACGTCAAAATGACTGTGTTTTCCTGATCACTGCGCACATATTTCTTGCCTTTGATATGTGTGGATCCATTTCCTCATGTGTTACTCACTACTCTGGGGCCATAGTCCCTGCTCTGACCCCCGCACACACACGCACACACACATTCACCCTCACACCCCTCTGGAGAAAACGCCCTGTTGCCCGGCTTTGGACAATGCCAGGACCCCACAGAGTGTGCACTCTATTCACCGCTTGCCAACCACCCTGTCCCTTTGGCAGCTGCAAACCAACCACATCTACAGATCTTTGCTTTTTTTCTTCCTCCACTGGCAGGGCCACTTGTAAAGGTAGGTGATGGAGGAAATTTTAATACACAGCAGGTGAGTGTGAGTGTGTGTGAGTGTGTGAGAGAGAAGGAGAGACAAAGAGACACAGAGACAGCACGCGTCTCCCAGGCATCACTCAGCTGCGTCTGTATTTGTATAACATTAGTTTCCTGCAGAGTCATCGGGCTGGGGAACCAGTTCTGCCTCATTGTGGATCTGTGCACCTGCTGCAGATTGCATTCACCCAACATACTTTCTCCTCCCTTTGTGTGCTCATCCCCTTGGGCTGGAGCCTGGGCTTTGCACCGGCCAAAAGAGACGTGAGGGACCCCAGGACTTAGACTCAGATGATCTTGTCCGAAGCTGGCACTGCCAGGAGAGGCAGAGAGAGGATCGTGACGGAGTGGTTAATGGCATATGGTCAGTGGACCCAGGTTGTCTGGATGTGAATCCTGAACCTGCCTCCTACCAGGTCTGTGACCTTGAACAAGCTACTTAATACCACTATGCCTCAGTCTCCTCATGTGTAAAATGGGGATGATAAGACTAGCACCCCGCTCAAGGGGTTTTTGTGAGGGCTGAATTACTTAACGTAAGTCTCCTTCGCAGTAAACTCTAGATAAGCACACTATTTGTTATTCATAGAGGCAATGGGAATAATCCTGTGCTGTTGCACAAAGCAAAGGCCCTGCTATTATTACTAGTTGTGTGAGTTTGGGGTGAATTAACCTCTCTGAATCTCATTTTCCCCATCTGTAAAATGGGGATGAAATCAGAACACCCCTCCCCCCCACCCCACCCCAACAAGACTGTGCCTTATTATTATTATTATTATTTTTAAATTTTATTTATTTATTTATTTATTTATTTATTTATGGCTGTGTTGGGTCTTCATTTCTGTGCGAGGGCTTTCTCTAGTTGTGGCAAGCGGGGGCCAGTCTTCATCACGGTGTGCGTGCCTCTCACTATCGCGGCCTCTCTTGTTGCGGAGCACAGGCTCCAGACGCGCAGGCTCAGTAGTTGTGGCTCACAGGCCTAGTTGCTCCGCGGCATGTGGGATCTTCCCAGACCAGGGCTCGAACCCGTGTCCCCTGCATTAGCAGGCAGATTCTCAACCACTGTGCCACCAGGGAAGCCCCTGTGCCTTATTATTAAGTACAAGTTTGTTTGTTGGAAATGGAAATCTGTAGTTGATCATGTCTTTGCTGCTGAAGATTGTGCCAGGCTCCACATGCCCTGCTCTAGGAAGTTTGAAGTTGTGGACCAAAACATCTCAAATATTTAAAATCCAAGAAGGACCAAAAAAATAAAGGCAAGTCAGAACTCATTCTTTGGGGTCACATGTCTCATATCCCAAAGGGTTTAGGAGGAACTTGCTTTTTCTGAATCCACATATGATTGCTCCAGAGGGACCTCCTTTGACTACACCAGGAGAGCTAAAGGGCTGATGGGTTCTAAGGGGCAGAGGAATGCTGTACAGATCTGGGATGTGTGATGGAGCAGAGCTACTGATTCTATTATTCCCGATTCTGCCACTTCTTTGCTGTGTAACCTTTGGCATGTTATTTAACCTCTCTGAATCTGAGCTTTCTTCTCAAAAGGAAGATTAATAAGGTATCATAAAAGAGTGTGGCATGAATGGGCAAATGTTTGTTCCTTTTTCTTGGAAAAAAATTAGCATCTGGGTTTATCAGGCCAACCTTTGGATCTGGGTTGATGCATGGGACATGGTTTATGAGCTATAAGAAGTGAAAATGCGGTGTGATTTTAAAGTTCCGAAGGTACTTATTATAAAACAATAGGTGTTTTTAAAAACCCAGCTGAGTTGGTAGTGGGCTTTCTGGATCTGGCCTTTGATAGCTCTCCCACAGTTAAACGGTTTGCTCTTCAATCTAGGAGTAGTTCAGCATTTTAAACCATGAAGCAAATTACTGTGTATACTAATCTCTTTACTATGTTAGATAGGATGACCATGTAAAGGATAAGGAATAACCTTAGGATGGGTGCTTGTCTGTGCATAGCTTGGACAGATCAGATAAAGAGAAAGCCGAAAGGACCACAATGAGCAGGCCTGGGGATGAAATGAAGATGGTCTGACATGACCTCTCCCGGTGTCTCCTGGGAATCGCTGTGGGGTTATGGCTGGAGTCACGGGAGCTAATCCTTCCCAAACTCCCACTTCCCAAGCTCTGAAAAATCCTGCCCTGGAGGCATTTTCAAATGCTGGTCACAATCCTTGAAAATCGGCCTACTTTGGTCATCTCTTCTGGGGTATCTATTGATACATTGGGCTGTACCTCCAAACTGTTCTGAAATCTGAGCACTTCTCACCACTTCCACTATTATTCTCTGATCCAAGTCATCATTATCTCTCAGCTGAGTTATTGTATATAATCTCCTAACTGATATCCTTGCTTCTGCCCTTGACGTCGACTGAAGCCAGAGCACTGCAGTCTGTTTGGAATAATCTACTGACTCCCCATCTCACTTAGGGTAAAAAAAAAAAAAAAAAAGCCAGTATATTGACCTAAAAGCCCTAATCAATCTGGCTTCTGCAACCTTCTCTCTCTGTCTCCTAGTCTCCCTCTGTTCCTTGCTCTGTGCTGCCCCAAAGGCCTCCATAGGAACTATTGCTCCAGCAGACGCCTGTGCCCAGAATTCCAGATCATTCTCTCTTCAAATCTTACTCACTCATTGTTATTTTTACTGGACACACAGGTCCTAAAACTTGGAGATCGTGTTTTTAATAATCCCCCAAAGGACAGAGCTCAAACTCTGTTCCTCCAGCCTGCATGCGTTGTTCCTTTTTCTGAATTTCTAGAGCATTTTTATTCCAGGAATATCATAGTTTGATGACTTATTTATACTTTGCCTGGACTGATCCTTACTCATAACCCATTTTAAAATTGGGTTATTTGTATTTTTATTAGTGAATTATAAGAGGTTTTAATATATTCTAGACACAAGCCCATTATTAAATATTATGATTTGCAAATATTTTCTCCCATTCAGTGGAGTTCTCTTAATTTTCATGATGGTATCTCTTGAAGCACAAAAGTCTTAAATTTCGATATAGTACAATTTATCTAATTTTTCTTTTTGTCACTGGCGCTTTTAATATCATATCTAAGAAGGCTTTGCCTAACCCAGGGTCACAGAGATCTTCTCCAATATTTCCTTCTAAGAGTTTATAGTTTTAGCTTTTAAATTTAGGTCTGTGATCCATTTTGAGTTAATTTTTTGTGTATGGTATGAGGAAGGAGATTTAACATCATTCTTTTGCATATGAATATCCAGTTTTCTCAGCAATATTTGTTGAAAAGACTATTCTTTTCCCAGTGAATCATCTTGGCACTCTTGTTAAAAGATAATTGACTGTAAATGTGAAGGTGTTATTTCTTGACTCTCAATTCTGTTCCACTGATGAGTATGTCTATCTTTATGCCATAACCTCACTGTTTTGTAGCTTTGTAGTGAGTTTCAAAATCAGAAAGTATGAGTCTTTCTACTTTGTTCTTCTTTTTCAAGATTGTTCTGGCTATTCTGAGTCCCTTGAATTTCCATATGAATTTTAAGACTGGCTTGTCAATTTCTGCACAGAAGCCAGCTGGGATTTTGATAGAGACTGCCTTGAATTTGTAGATCGATTTGGGGAGTACTGCCATTTTAATGATATTAAGTCTTCAGGCCCTTCAATGTGTGATGTCTTTCCATTTATTTAGTTCTTTAATTTCTTTCAATAATGTGTAGTTTTCAGAGTATAAGTTTTGTACTTTTGTTAAGTATTTTATTTTATTTTATGATGCTATATAACTGGGTTAAGGATTTTATTTAAAAAGCAATGTAAGTCATCGAAGGGTTTTAAGCAGGAATGGGCATGACCATGATTGAATTTTTAAAGATCCCTCTGGCCTCTGTGTTGAAAATTCATTTAAGGGGTAAGAGTAGATGAAGGAAGACCAGTTAAGAGGCTGCTGCAGTGGTCCAAGTGAGAGATGGTGGTAGCTAGACAAGGATGGTGAATCAGACATGGTAAAATGTAGACAGACTCAAGATACCTTTAAAGGAAATTCAATAGAATATAGTGATGGATTGGATTTGAGGGCATGAGAAAGGGAAGTATCAAGGCTTTTATCTTGTGTAACAGAATGGGTGGTGGGGCCATTCATTATGATAAGGAAAACAGGAAAAGAACCCATATATGGTCTTTAAATACCACTTTACCTTAGAGATAATTCAATCCAACCCACATATTATCTCAGTTGATTTTTCTAAGACTTTTATGAGGTAGGTAGGATAAGCATTAATGTCCTCAAGTGCTGAGTGATAAAACTGAGGCCACCATGGGAAAGAGCACTGATTAGAAATCAGAAAGCATGGGATTTGGCCCAGGCTATGTTAAATATTGCTGGGTTCCCTTGGTCATAACAGTTAACTTCTGGAGTGGTTGGCTTCTCTATCAAATGTGGGACTTGGTGAAGTTATCCCTAAACTCCCTTCTGATCTGCCGTCGTTCACTGTTACCATTCATTCAGAAATACATGTGGGGTTGAGGTACATGGGCAGAAACAATCTGATGATGGAATTGGGATGTGAACTCATCTTCCAATTTCTAGTCCTCTCATTTATTTTTTTCCCCCCACTCATATTTTATGAGAAAAATGGATGTCTCCACCTTGCTCTGGGCAAGATACTGGGCAGTGTGGCTTATACTTGGGTCAATACATCTAATTTTAAGTTTTGGCAACAGGGACACATTAGTTATAAATACCTTGAAGCTGTGATTGTGTTTATAATTGTCTTTAACATGTTTGTAAGACCTGTGCTTCAGGCATTTACACTTCTATTCCCACTGTGACTTTAAGCCCTTGCCAAATTTAGAAATATCTTTTCTCTCCTCCTGTGGTGCCCACTCAGAAACTTTCTCAATCAAGAATGACTCATGGGTTGCTGCCCACAGACCAGGCCTTAGGTATTCACTCTGGAGTGTGTCAGGAGTAGTTCTTAATCTCTTATGAAATCTGGTACACCGTAGCAGAAGTCCACCTATGGGGTGGGAAAGGTAAATACCAAAAAAGTGTTGCTGTACTTGAAAAAGGATCAGTGAGTTTTCCCAGGTGATGAAGAGTGAGATTATTGCCCCCAAACCCAGGCCCTCACCACCAAGCACCACCTGCTCAGGACTCTGAGAGGGTGAGGAGAAGACTCGCTCTGTGCTCAGCTGGTTCTAGGCTCAGGCTTCCTCCTCGGTGGCCTTTGTAACCTGAATAAGGGAGAGAGAGGAGGGATTCTCTTCAGGACCAGCCTTTGAATTGGCCGCCTGGATGAAGGCCCAGGACACACCTGATCTAGTCAGTTTCCAGCAGCTTCTTTCAAACAACAAACAAGCTCAGCATTTACGCAGTGTATATACATTTCCATCACAATAGCTGCCCTGCTTTTATGGAACCAGGAACAGTTTGATAGTGCAGATAAAGGGGGAATGCTTTGAAAGAGGAGACCCACTGAAATAACACCTCTGTCAAAGGGGCACGTTTCCTCCACACATGATCCCTTTGGACGAGTGTCACATCGCAGAGAAACAGGATAGCGACTCCAAACGGTCATTTCTGCACATTTTGATGATGACTTTTACAGAGTTGACTGCAGAGCTGTCGGGCTGACAGAACTTGCCCACCAGCTGGGCGATGAGCCCCGTCCTTGGCTGTGAACAGGGACGGGGAGGTGGAATGTGCGCAGCCGAGCGGGGGAGACATCTCAACGTGTCACTCCCTTCGGAGGGAAAACAAGGCTTTCAGAGAGTCTGAGAGTCCACAAGTTTTAAGAAAACCAGCTCATGTCTGAAATGGGAAGAAAAGCTAATTATATGCTCTGGAGCGATGAGTCCCCAATGTGACTACGTAGCAGAATTGCCAGGAACACTTGGAGAAATATAAATTCCTAAGCACCTGCCTGGACTTATTGAATCAGAATCGCCCTCCTTCCCCTACTCCCCCATGAGGGAATGGGGGAGCAGGAATCTGCATAAGTTCACACCCCAAATCATTCTGATGAGACGACTGACGAAACTCCACTCTGAGAGCATTCATCTACAGGGCAACCGTGGATCACTGCTCCCGCCACAGTCAGAGGAGGGCCATAATCAGCACTTCTTTGCTTTCTGTGAGGCGAATATGTTAACGGGACAATAAAGGTCACAATTTCAGAGGAATTGAGAGGACAATCTGAATGAGAGAGGATTTTGAAAAATAAAATGTGTAAAGGTACGGCTTCCTGTTTTTTTAAATTTTTAAACATCTTTATTGGAGTATAATTGCTTTACAATGGTGTGTTAGTTTCTGCTGTATAACAAAGTGAATCAGCTGTACATATACATATATCCCCATATCTCCTCCCTCTTGCGTCTCCCTCCCACCCTCCCTATCCCACCCCTCTAGGTGGTCACAAAGCACTGAGCTGATCTCCCTGTGCTATGCGGCTGCTTCCCACTAGCTAGCTATTTTACATTTGACAGTGTATATATGAGTCCATGCCACTCTCTCACTTTGTCCCAGCTTACCCTTCCCCCTCCCCGTGTCCTCAAGTCCATTCTTTACGTCTGCGTCTTTATTCCCGTCTTGCCCCTAGGTTCTTCAGAACCCTTTTTTTTTTTTTTTTTAGGTTCCATATATATGTGTTAGCATACGGTATTTGTTTTCCTCTTTCTGACTTACTTCACTCTGTGTAACACACTCTAGGTCCATCCACCTCACTACAAATGACTCAATTTCATTTCTTTTTATGGCTGAGTAATATTCCATTGTATATATGTATATGTACCACATCTTCTTTATCCATTCCTCTGTCGATGGACACTTAGGTTGCTTCAATGTCCTGGCTCTTGTCAATAGAGCTGCAGTGAACTGGAACTGCTTGCCAGCTCTTCGTAGCTGAGCAATACCAAGCCTGCTGGGTGAGTCACTAACATCTGAGGTCCTGCATTCCCAGAGGAGAAGCGATGGGACTGATAGAGTGGACCACCAGAGTAAACTGGAAGCACTCTCCCCTCGCCTGGTGGGGCTTCTGCCATCGTTGCCGCTGCTGCTTCTGCTGCTTTTCTAATGTTTCCATGTCAGGTGGGGATTGGGGAGGAGGCTGAGATGGGTACAGGCAGGGGACTCCAAGCTTTGGGTGAGGGGAATGCAGAGGGCAGGAGTTGGGGGTGGTGGTGGAAGGTCGAAGAAGCCTTATAGAAGATCAGTTCACCAAGAAGGGAAAAGAGTTGGTGATTTACTCTGTTCTGAAGGTTCTCTTCTGAGATCTGAGGGCAGAGCTCACATACAAGAGACAAGGATGCATACTGGCCCCCGTATCGGCCTCCCAGCCCCTCGAGCTTTACAGCAGGTTTCAGCCACCGGAGACTAGGGCTCAGAGTTTGCCTCCGCTGGGTCTGCATGGAGACTGGAACACAGTTCTGCTTCCTTCAACAAGGTCTCTCACCCTTGAGCTCCCACCCAGAGCTCCTTTGCCTCTTGTCTAAATGTACGTTTCTACTGTACCTTAGAAGAAGGTCTTTCCTTTAGAGTTAGGAATTTCCACTTCCCTTAGTACATTACGTGGTTGAGATGATAATTCTATGTAATCTCTTTATAAAGCTGGCCAAATTGAGCTTCCCTCTAGCCTGAGGGTCCTCTGTGACCTATTGTTAACCTCTAGGCCTACCCCTCTGGCCCCCACCTCTACCTCAAATGTATGGACTGTTTACCCCACTGGACCATCATAACCTTCCAGAGGGCAGGGAATAGGGACTGTTCATCTTTGGATCCCAGCACCTACCATGCTGCTCAGCACTCAGGGGCTAGTGGCTTATGCTGGATAAAATTGAAATTAAGTTAATCTGATAATGTGTTATGTGTCCCATAACACATACACCACCTTGCCAGCCCGTGTCAGAAAGATCTAGGTCAAAAGATCTTGTTCTGCCGATATCAGGGATGTGTTAAAAAATTCTTTTTTGGACAGCTCAGATATTCAGCAGAAGTCTGCAGATCACTGCCATAAACAACGTCAAATGCACTCTTGCATTCCCCTCAAAATGCCCGGCCCCCTCAGCCTCTGAGGTCTGAGGCAGCTAGCTCCCCACGAGGTGGGTGTGAAGAGTTAGGCCCACAGCACTGGCCATGTTGCTGGGGCGACCCAAGCTGGAGGTTCCCAGGCTGCTGCAGGATGGGTTCCGTGCTGGCTTCCAACCTCCAGCAGCTCAGGTTGCCGGCTCAGCCCCTCCAGATTCAAAGGCCTTTGGCCTCATCTGGAACTGTCCCCTATGGCGCATGGGTCTTTAGGATGCTTTATCATCTCATTTCCTGAGCGTGTGGTACCTTCCTGCGCTTCCAGTCTGGCTCCTGAGGAGTGTATGGTTGGTGGTCATTTGCGTACACGGGGGCATCCTTCTTCTGAGCCTGACATCTTGGTGGCTTTTTTTCTCTGTCCAGGAAGGTGGCTGCCCCACTGCTGTGTATCACCACTGCTTCCTTGGCAGCTCACTCAGGGTTTGAGAGGCTCAGCCTTCCTCTTATATCAAGGTTTCCAATATGTTAAATAAAAATGCCGAAACAGGCTAACAAGAATTGTGACTTTTTTTTTATAGTTATGTTCAAGAAAATGATGCTTTTAATATGAAATGTCATATTTTGTTGATTTTTATACATGACAAAAGTATGGTTTAAAAATATCTGACTGATGTGAAATATCAAAAGTTTTATAGCAAAACAATGTAACTTTAAACATTGATAATCATGCCTATTAGGATGTCGTGACTTATGAGAATGTTATACCATCATGATTTAAATCATTGCTACATTCTATTCATAGTCTATTGATTACATTCTAAAAAGAGACAAAAATGTCCCATCACAGAAGGAAGTGTCACATGATATAAAGTTGCTAATTACAAGATAATTATAGGAAATATAGAAAATATTAATTTATAGTGCCTCAGAGACAGTCTGGGTCTGGGAAATTAAAATTAAATGATGATATCTTTCTGCTCTCTCACTTTATCTTTGCTAGAGCAAAAGTTTAAAATTGAGGCTCTTTATGACTGTGTGATGTAAGATAAATGGCCTCCCTGACTCCCCTCTCCTCCTCTCTGCCAGCACCCTACCTGGTCCCCTACAGTGCTGCAGCCAAGGCCCAACTGGGCAGTCCCTGGATGCAGAAGGCCTATAGCTTTTATGACTGTGTCTGTGGCAGGGGTATGTCCCAGTGGAGAAGCCTGGGCCCCACACCATCTCTGGGTCCCCACCATTTGCAAGCACCTGGCTCTCAGTCTGCTTTCTTCCCAGCAGCCAATCCCTGTTTCTTTGCTTTCCCTCAGACTAATGGAACAATTTGCCAGCGGAGCGGGGGTGGGGTGGGGGGGGGTGGGGGTTTAATATCTGGGAATTTACATATCCCTGGGGGGCAATCCTTAGTCGAGAACTGACTGGTTCAGAGGTATAAATACCCCAGCTCTCTTGCCCGTGATGGGAACAACTCTGAGACTAATATTGTCTTCAGGGCTTACTTTCGAGACTTTCCTTGACATCGCACCTTTACTTGGCCTACTTTCCTTCCTGGTCCCACTTCTCTACTCTATTACCACTTTGCCTAGGAATCTCTCCTAATAAAGTACTTTCACCTGCATCTTCTCACTGCTTCTGGAGATCTCAACCTATGACAGGAACTTAACCTCATAAATTACTGTGTGACTTTGGACAAGTTACCTGTCCTATATGAATCTGTTTCTTTATCTGCGAAACTGAGATAGACACACCAACCTGATAGTGTCACTGGAAGCATTAGAGACCATGTATATAAAATATCTGGCACAGAGGCAGTTCCAGTAGACGCCAGTACTTTCAGCTATTTCCTCAAGGCCATTAGGCTCGTTCCCCCCGGACACTGACAATATTCTCTATGGTTGGAGCAAGCTGGGACTATAAGAAGTGAGTCCAGTTAATTATTGTCCTAGGACTGAGCTCACGTCCCCCGTCAGCTTAAATGGGTCTGAGCAATTCAGCTGTATGCTTTTAAAACCCTTAGCACAAAAGAACGTGATTTGGGGTGTGGATGCTGGGAGAGGATTCGGGATTTGATCTTAATCCCTCTCAGGGTTGTATCCTGACCATGGAAATCTTGAGGGGTTTTGATACAGGGTTTACTCTGATGGGAGAGACCCTGCCTCATTTAGGTCTACTGCTGTGTTTTGGAGCCTGTTTGCAGCTGGGCGTTGGTGCCAGGCTGTCAGGGCAGGGTTCCCTCTGGGGAGGCTAGGCCAGAATGAGAATCAAATGATCTCATATACAGGAAGTTATCAGCACTTCCATGTTATGTGCACTATCAGGTAGGCAAATCCAAGTAAGTCATTTCCTTTCTCAAGCCAGAGAGTTGTAGGGACCTAATACTGTGACATCCACTCTCATGCTTCTGTCCCCTGCTGTTTCATTTTCTCTACTTCATTTCCCTCACTTCATTCTTCCTAAACATAGACCATAGTTCTCGCAAGTCAACTGCCCGGAAGCATCTATTCCCTGAGGTCTTACACATCTGCTTTGGGTGGCTGCCTCAACTCCCAAAGAAGTCCCCTTTGCTGTTAATTGTAAATGCACATGACATAAATAACAATTTAAAATGAGTCAGCGAGGGGGCTTCCCTGGGGCTTCCCTGGTGGTGCAGTGGTTAAGAATCCGCCTGCCAGTGCAGGGGACACGGGTTCGATCCCTGGTCCAGGAAGATCCCACATGCTGCGAAGCAACTAAGCCCGTGCACCACAACTGCTGAGCCTGTGTTCTAGAGCCCGTGAGCCACAACTACTGAGCCCGCGTGCTGCAACTCATGAAGCCCACGCACCTAGAGCCCGTGCTCCGCAACAAGAGAAGCCACCACAATGAGAAGCCCGTGCACCGCAACGAAGACTAGCCCCCGCTCGCCACAACTAGAGAAACCCCATGCGCAGCAACAAGGACCCAACACAGCCAAAGATAAATTAAAAAAAAAAAAAAAAAAAAAGAGTCAGCGATTGGGACTTCCCTGGCAGTCCAGCGGTTAAGACTCTGCGTTTCCACGGCAAAGGGCGTGGGTTCAATCCCTAGTAGGGGAACTAAGACCCTGAATGCCGCGTGGCATGGCCAAAAAATAAAACAAGAGAAAAAAAAAAAAAAAAAGAGTCAGCGATTGGGACTTCCCTGGCAGTCCAGAGGTTAAGACTCTGCGTTTCCACGGCAAAGGGCGTGGGTTCAATCCCTAGTAGGGGAACTAAGACCCTGAATGCCGCGTGGCATGGCCAAAAAATAAAATAAAATGAAATGAGTCAGAGATGGCCTGATAAAATCATATGCACTGGCCCGAGGAGGTGGTGCTCAGGAAGGAGGCTGGCTGGGGTGGAGAGGGTTCCCCGGGTGTGAGAGGTGAGGACGGCAGGGCGGTGTGCCTCAGCGTAGAGAGTTGTCTCAGCGACAGTCCTGGCTGGATTCTGGGGGCAGAGCCTGGAGGGCACATGCGCACTGCGCGGCCTTGCATGCAAAGCTCAAGGGAGATGGCCCTTGCTGGCCTGCGAGCGAGCAGTGAGAGGCGGCAGCACAGGAAAGCGGGATCTGACTCCAAGACTGTCACTGTGAGCAAGGGGTCCTCTGGCAGCACAGCTTCCTCTTGGGAACAAAGCTCCGTGGTTTTTTTTTTTTTTTTTTTTTTTTTTGCGGTACGCGGGCCTCTCACTGCTGTGGCCTCTCCCGTTGCGGAGCACAGGCTCCGGACGCGCAGGCTCAGTGGCCATGGCTCACGGGCCCAGCCGCTCCGCGGACCGGGGCGCGAACCCGGTTCCCCTGCATCGGCAGGCGGACTCTCAACCACTGCGCCACCAGGGAAGCCCAAAGCTCCATGTTTTAACAGCAGAAGTCTCCTGGGAGGAAGTCTCTAGGTAAACAGGAGTTGGGGGAGAATGGTACAGCGAACAACTCCCACCTAGAATTCTCCTTTTAGGAAGTGCTCTTTGAGAAGTTGTAATGACTATATTGTGAGCCCCCCAAATTCCTCTCAGCCTCGTAAGGTAGGTTTGTCCTCCAAGGAAGGGTATGCCGGATGATGCCCTGTGGCAAAGGGAACCTGCCGAGGGGTGTAGGAATGGAGCTTCATTCACAAGTCTAAGCAGAGCCTGCTGAGGACAACGCGCCGGGAGCCATTTGTTTAGAGCAGCGAGGATGTGCCTCCATCCCCCAGCCCTCGACATCTGAGGCTCAGCCTCCCGAGACAGGTTACAACCCGCAGCGTGAGTCTCCTTCCTGCGCTCCGCGAAGATTAAGCATTCAGTTTCAGGTCACAACTGTGAAAGTGCACCCGAGATATACACACCACCTTGCCATGACTGACTTGGGGCAAAGGGTCAATGAAAGCAGTCAAAACCAGGAGAGGGTTCCTATTTCCTCCGGGGACATTAATAAAGGGAGCGCTGTTGCCAAAGGATGTAATAACGAGCACCAGTCGGTCCTGGAGGCACATCTCAAGTTACTAAGCCTGAAGCTGATGGAGGCCATCACAGCCCCGTCCACACAACACACACCACACCTGTCCAGTCACCCTGTTTGCCCGAAACACTAACTGGCCCTCCCTTGGTTCCTCCTCCTCATCCCTAATCCTGTGCGTTGCGCATGTACAGTCAGGCCCTGCCCTGCTTTATCTCCAGGGACACGTGTTTGTTGTTACTAAATCATGTTTTTCATGGAAACATGGGCAGGCACGGATTACTTCCTGTTTCCCAAACTTCCATGCATCCACCTGGCAGTGCTGGTTCTGCTGTGAGCCCCCTTCTTCTCACTCACAGGAAGCCACCAGATTGGTTAACAGCATGTCTGGGCAAATCATTCTTATCCATTAGCTGAGCGTTTTCAGACACACCCTTGTTGTCCTCAGACTGAGGGACTGGTTACCTTTAGGAGGGAGGTACAGCTGCCAAACAACAGGGTCTCTACAAAGAGGCCCCATTGTTTATTTTACGCCCAGGTCCACAGTGAGCAGAAAGTTGGCACAGTACAGTGCTGCGAAATCAGTGTCTCCGTTAGTTACCCTGGGGCGGAGGCTGCTAATGGGCAGAGTTTCTTCCTTCGGCATCCTCTGGAGAAGGCCTGGACTCTTCCCAACACTCGCTGGGATGTGGCCCTCAGGGCAGGAAGTGGACAGCCCTGCTCCAGCCTCGACTCCATGAGCACTCATCCTACAGCTGCTGGTGGAGGCCAAGGCTATGGTATGGGTTACATGGGATGCTGTTCAGGGAAAATCTTTGGGGATGAGCTGGTCTGTATTCTGAGGTGTCAGCATGAGCTCAGTTCAGGGCAAAGACAGTCTCAAAATGACTTGGCATCCCCTTTAAAGTCTCTCCATAGTGGACTCTCCCGGTGATGCTGTGTCGGACTGACTGGCTGTGGCCTTTTCCCGACTCTGTTCTGCTGGGGCTGCTGAGCATCTTTGAGGACGGGGTCTGGGGAGTTGTCCAGGGGCCTCCATGGCCCTTCCTTGGCCACTTTGTGATAGTTCTATGCTGGGTTTACAGAAACCAGACGGGGAAAGATGAAGGAATCTGCTGTGCGAGCATCTCCCAGGCCAGGCCTTTGTGGCTACTGCTGCTTCCTGGGCACTTGCAGCTCTGTGGGAATTCAGCTCTGGCAATGGTGTCTGAAAGAGGGGATGCTGATGGACCCCTACAGCATCTTATCAAACCCATACTAGATTCTATAGTGTCCCTTTATGAGACGGGAAAATGGGTGGGAAATATATACAGTGTGTGCTTTAAACCTAAACTGACTCCTAGAAATGGCATCATAAGACATCCTGGTACCAACTGATGGAATGGAAATTCACTTCCCACAAGAACAGCGTTATTTTCGAGAGGTATATCCCTGAATAAAGACTTGGATAAAGTGCAGCTCTGGTGACCTGTGTGTCTAGCAGCATCCTTTGAAATCAGCACTCACTTGTTCCTAGTGCCATTTTCCTACTTTGTTCCATTCTTCCTTACACCAGCACCTGACCTGACTCCCCTTTTATTTATCCTACAGATTCTGCTTACTCATGACTTTCATTTACTCTGGTGTCCACCTCAGATGGTTCTTACTATCTCAGGACTTCTATGTATTGTTTTCTCTGTGTGTCTTTACATATTTACCAACTACTGTCAACTCCCAAGTGTTCTCTCTCTTTCTCTCTCTCTTGAGTCTAGATGTTCCCAGAGAATCTCCTTGGACTAGTTAGCCATCATCTTTCTTCTTGACATGTCTAGCTTAGAGACTGTCAGCCAATTTAAAGTTTGCTGTTAGCTATTCTTAGGTCAGGTTCCTGATTTATTATTATTGGTTAAAACAGTGGAACTCATTTGGGGTGATTTTTGCTGAAGAACCCATTAGAAGGATACTGTGGGTATGTCAGGCTTTCTGAGGTTTGGTGTGACCAATACACTAATTCCTCCTTTCAACAGGCTGACTCAAAACCTTATTAACATGCTTTTAGCACAGTACACCTTCACTGGAAACTGATGCAATCAAATTGCCCTTTGAGAGGATTGTTACATGAGACAATGGCCAGGACAGGCATAGTTGACTAGGATCTGAAAAAATTAATAGGGCAGAGAATGCAAAACTTGGGAAACTAGAGGAGGGCAGGTAGCTAAATCATGTGTGTAACCCAACTGTTCTCATTATTTATTGCTACCACACAAATCATCCCAAAAGTCGGTGGCATCCAGCAACCCCCATTTTATGATACCCACAGATTCTGTGGGGCAGGAATTGGGATAGGAGACAGTGGGGCATGGCTTGTGTCTGCTCTATAATATCTGGGGCCTCATCGGAGATTGATTAGCACAGCTGGGGATAGGAATCACCTGGAGATTTCATGTAAATGACTGGTGCCTGGGCTGGGATGACGGGAAGGGTGGGCTCAGCTGGGACTGTCATCCAGAACACTTATGCAAGGCTTGCCTCTCTGCAAGCCTCAGGGTTCCAAGAGTAAGCCAGCAAGCAAGGCAGAATCCCATGACATTGCATGACCTAACCTTGGAAGTCATGTAGCAGCCCTTCCACCATACTCCATTGGTCAAAGCAGCACAAGCCCACTCAGATTCATGGGGAGGGGACATAAACCCCACTTCTCAATGGGAGGAATGTCAAGAAATTGGTGGCCTTGTCTTAAGAAGGCCACACCAAGGATCAATTTTCTCTTTCCCTTAAGGATTGCCTCCCTCTGGTATTCTTGAGAAAGGGAAGTTCTCTCAGTTCAGGTCCCAAATTGTCCACAAAACAACCAGCTGCTCCTCCATAAAGTGTGTCTTTTCCAGCTCCCCTGAAGGTCACTGCTCCCCTTGCTGAGGATCTTTGTGTCCAATAATGGATTGTGGTTTCAATGTCGTAATTCTGCTACCTCCACAACGGCCTACATGGAGAGGGAAGGCAACATAGGGTAGGCCCTGTCTCTTACATCCCTTGGCAAAAGCATGATCCACATTTGTGTGGATTCATCATATTTTGTGAAACATTGAGAGAACCAAAAGGAATGACAATATATGAAGAAAGTCATTTAAAACTACATTATGGGCCTGACTCAGCCCAGATTACAAAGGAAAAGTCTCCAAAGGGATAACAGGGAGTAGATCACATGTGTCTGCCCTCATGTCTACCCTCATCTCTTTGAGAACCTCCTTTATAAAATCTGCATTATAATCTTCATTCGCTTTTTGAGAAATTCCAACTCTACCCATGAAGTTGTTTTGAGTTTGAACTCAAACTGAAGAGATTGAGTTCTCTTTCTCTAATAGTATATTTCCTTAAGTTGGAGTTATTCAGTCCATAGTGATACCCAAGGGAACTCCAGAGGGATAGTCCACCACTATCACCAGAGTGGGCTTGGGATCTCCAGATTCCTTCCATTGGTGTTCTGAGTCTCAGAGACACATTCGGGAATGATTCAGCCAGTCTACATGGAGGCATCCCCATCAATGTGAGTTAGAGATCCATCTCGTATTTTTCTTATTGTCTTGCTGGTAATTGTTTGAACACACACATAGGCCTTTCAAGAATAAATATTTATTCTTAAAGTCATTTGAGGTTAGAAGCCTAAGAAGAGGAAATATTGTCCTAATTGTCCCAGAATTTGCATGACTTCTCTGAGTATAGGGATTAGATTTCATTTCCTATCCTTTCCTTGCTCTCCTTTCCAAGTTGTGTTCTCCGAGCCTGCAGGAAATTAGAAATTGACCTGTTGCTGACCATGTACAATTTTATACATAAGAACTGGCTGAAACTTTGAAATTATGCTTTTAAAGTCTCAAATAAACCCTCAGAAAAGGGCAACTTCTCAGTCAGCTTCTGTTAGGGAGCAGAGAGTGGAGTAGGTTCGAGGTGGGGCTGGCTTCATTCCTTAGAGTCTGAAGGAGTTAGCTGGCAGCAGTGCCAGGGGCCTGGCAGTTCAGCTCTGTAGCATGAAGCCAGCTGGTGGCAACAGATTTCGGCCCAGATTCATAGCCTGACCTTCTGAAAAGCCAGTTCTGCTCTAGGCAAGAAGGCCATTCATGAGCAGATTCAACAGCCCTGTTCTTCCAGAAATATTGACTTTATATGTCACCAAACCAAGAGCCCAACCCTACAGAGCCTAGTGTTTAGGAGAGTAGTATAGGTTCTCCTAACCCTGCTCTTTGCTCCCCTTGGGCACAGCAGACCCCAGCCTCCCCAGTGAGAATTCCTCTCCTTTCTCAGTGCTTTTATTTCTCTCTGTCTGCTTGGAGACAGTCCCTGGCCAGAGCAGCTGGGTTTCAGCCTCCCCATGTCTGCGTCCTCCCACGTCACCTCCCTCTGTGGTCTTGTCAATTCAGTTCTGATTTCCCATTTGTCTCCTCCCTTTCCACTTCCTAAAACATAACTTCTGTATTTGCTGCTTGCTTCAACTCTGTTCTTCTAGTACTTAAGCCAATACTTTGTGTTCCTTTCTAAGTCTCCAAACTCCTTTCCTTCCATCCAAGTCTTCAGAGTCACATGTCCTCTGGCTTTTAGAATGTTTTTAGCACATAATCAGTGTTATCATTCATTTATTAGATTTTGAAGTTTCTAGTTGGCTATTGAACCAGCATGAACATTAATGGTCAAAAGTAACTATAATTACTGAGATTCCCACTATGGCCCTAGCAAGATGTCCCAAGTTGTTAGGTTGTAAGAACCATACTGACTTTGTAATGAATCTTTGTAATGGATTGACTACATTACAGTATGTTCAAGGTAAACCTCCTGAGATTAATTTACTCATTAACTTATTTTCATTTCATGCTTAAACCATAAATAACGTCAATCTTAGAGAACCACATTCTGATAGTTAGAGCTTTCGTTGGAAATGAAAGAGCTTTCATCTTCAGTAAATGGGATAGACTTCCATGTGAATGTAAAATGTGATAATCATATTTATATATATTTTTGACATGCTAACACTCTCAATCATTTTTATTATAGTTTAGGTGTAGTAAAAAAAATAAACATTCCCCAACATGAGCTTGAAGAAACATTCTTCAGTAACTCTCTTCTGAAATCGGAATCATGCTGCACTCCTGCTTGCTTTCCAGCTTCTGGAAGAGTCTATTCCCCTTTGGAGACTGCTTTTTTCCATCTCTCTTTGCCTGGCCAACTCCTGGCCATCTCCCGGGACTCAAGATACCTGACATTCTCAGCTAGACTTTTCTGACTTACCCCTGCTCCTCTCCTAAGGCTCGATATCATAATACCTCATACTTTATAGCAACGATTATGGTTGTGATTGAACCTGAGGGCAAGGATTGTGCCCGCCACTGCTGCTCACCCCTGTATTCCCAGTGCCTAGACCAGCACCTGGAAAAAAGCACAAACAAATATATATTGAATGATTTAGATGAATAATTAAATGATCCAGTTGATATTTGAATGAATGAGTGCATAGATGGGAACTGTAAGAAATGATTATAAGAAATGTCATGGCTTAAACCAATTCTCATTGAAAACATGCTTATCTCATTTGTTGTACATAATCATTATAATGAACATCATTTGATTTCTTTTTTTAAAAAAATAAGATATTTGGTTGATAACTTATGTAACTTTCAATTTGTAACCATGAAATTGGGTCTTCAACTTTAGGCTACATAACAGTGTCACATACAAAAACCACAAATAATACTGAACTTCCCCATTGACCTTTAACAGTCCAGATTTCTACTTTTATTTCTACCTATATGGGTGCAAATCTCTGTCCTCCATGTGGGCAGTAGCAGAGGTCCTAGGTGAGGTTGCAGGCCTTGCCACCTAGAGCTGACTTAACTGCTCCTCTTGCTAGGGTCAAAGGCATTTCTGTTAATGGATTCCCTGTGGACCCAACCTCATTCCCAAGACCCTTCTCTCCCACCCATCTCCATGCTAAATAATGGAAAAGCTATCTACCTGCTTTCTCAAGCTCCCTCAAAGCTAGGCTTTGCTTTGAGGCTGAGCTGGGAGAATGAGATACAAGAAGACCTTTTGTTGGTTGTTAGCATTCCTGACAAAAGGGACCAATGTTTTAATGGCAACATTTTTTTTTTTTTTGCCTTGAATGTGGGCATGACGGGTAGAGATGTAGCAAACATCTTGCAATAGTGGAGCAATAAGCTATTGCTCTAAGGATAGTGGAGCAGATGGTAAAAAGAGCCTGGTTCTTAACATAGTGACCAGCTTTGGACATTATCACATAATAAGAAATCCTAAGGTAGGCAAGGTAAATCCCTGCTTGTTTAAGCTTGCATTAGTTGGTCTTGCTATTAATTGCAGCCCAAATCATACCTCACTGATAGAGCTAAATAGGCTATTTTTAGTCTGCTTCTTAATCTAAATCTAACTATGCCCTTTATCTAAATCTAATCTTAGTCTAAATCTAAACTTAATTTAAATATAAATGCTTTAAGAAGGGGCCCTTCTGATGAGATCACAAACAGCCATTTATGAAGACACTATTCGAGATATTTATAAATCTAGGAATGACTTGGCCCTTTCATCTTACTTCATGGCAAAAAAATAAGCCTCTTGCTATGTCTCTCAGATTTTATGACATAAAAAGCTTTCAGGAATGTGACTTATTTTTCAGAAAAGGAGAAATAACTCTTTTCTCAACTTCTAGTTGGTCTAAAACCTAGGCACTACCTCCACTTTAATGTCAAAGTTATTTTGGAATTAACTAATTAATAACATACTATATCAGCAAATAATGTTTAACATTCAGGCACCTATGCTGTGATTATATAACACGTGGGATGTGTAGAACAGCAAATCTTTTGGCCCATTACACAACTTTAAATGAAATCGTTCAGACTGTGGTTGTTTTTTTTTTTTTTTTTTTT